>NC_080472.1:21546127-21846127 GCF_030265055.1 Doryrhamphus excisus | reverse complement strand
GATCACGGCCGTGAGATCCGAAAATGATTATTTTATTTTGGAATATTTTGGAATGTCAATTATTCTTGGAAAATGGCTTTGTTTGTTTCTCGCAATTTGGAGTGGCCAATGAAGCTAGCATGTTTTTGGAATGGGGGGGGGGGGGGGTACATGCAAACTCCACACAGAGATGGCCGAGGGTGGAATTGAACCCGGGTCTCCTAGCTGTGTGTCCTGAGCGCTGACCACTCGGATGCCGTGCTTACTGATGATGAAGATGATGATGTTTCCATGTTTGCTGTTGGTTTCACCCCAGGGTGAACCCCAAGGTGTGAACCCCAGGGTGTCCAGGGTGAACCCCAAGGTGAACCCCAGGGTGAACCCCAAGGTGAACCCCAGAGCGAAATGCCAGGGTGAACCCCAGGGTGTCCAGGGTGAACCCCAAGGTGAACCCCAGGGTGAACCCCAAGGTGAACCCCAGGGTGAACCCCAAGGTGAACCCCAGGGTGAACTCCAAGGTGAACCCCAGAGCGAAATGCCAGGGTGAACCCCAGGGTGTCCATGGTGAATCACAGGGTGTGAACCCCAAGGTGAACCCCAGGGTGAACCCCAGGGTGTCCAAGGTGAACCCCAAGGTGAACCCCAGGGTGAACCCCAAGGTGAACCCCAGAGCGAAATGCCAGGGTGAACCCCAGGGTGTCCATGGTGAATCACAGGGTGTGAACCCCAAGGTGAACCCCAGGGTGAACCCCAGGGTGTCCAAGGTGAACCCCACGGTGAACCCCAGAGCGAAATGCCAGGGTGAACCCCAGGATGAACCTCAGGGTGAACCCCAAGATGAACCTCAGGGTGAACCCCAAGATGAACCTCAGGGTGAACCCCAAGGTGAACCCAAAGGTGAACCCCAAGGTGAATCCCAAGGTGAACCCCAAGGTTAACCCCAGGGTGAACCCCAAGGTGAACCCCAGGGTGAACCCCAAGGTGAACCCCAGGGCGAACCCCAGGGTGAACCCAAGGGTGAACCCCACCTCACGCCCAAAGTCATCTGGGATAGGCTGGACATATACATAAGTACATACTATATATACTATATTTACTATATATATAAATACTTCATCCATCCATTATGCTGCTTTGTCCTCCCCAGAGGGCATTTGGGGCGAGAGACGGAGTACTGTAGTACTACATACTCTATATACTATGTACATTTTAGTAATATATAGTCAAATATATGTATAAATATACTAAATGTGTGTGTGACTAAAGAAAGCTGACGTGTTTCCTGACGTTCCGACTCGGCACATTGACTTGTGATTCCAAGGTGAGCTTGTTGGTCCAACACGGAGACTGGGAATGCTAGCATCCATGATGCTGATGATGTGGTAGAAGATGACCAGATGATGATTCCACGGACAAAAACCTTGATATGGGCGGCCGGGGCTGACAGTGCCAATCAAATGTAAGTATCCGTGTTTTTTTTCCCAGGCGGAATCTTCCTGTCACATCCCTGAAATAATGACTTCTCCTGTCGCGTTCCTCAGTCCTGATTAGCGGCAGGGTCAGGCTACTCCGTCCTCTCCGGGTCCGCCGTGCGTGGTTTTATTAGCTGGTTTGGGAGCAGCGATGGCGGTCTGACGTGCGGGTTTGACCCCCAGGGAAGGAAAAGGTTAAGGGGCGGAGAAAATGATGGAATACTGCTCATGCAGTCCTTGGCGGACTTGTTGGTTCTGGTTGGTTCTGTTTCCCACACATTTTACATGCACCCTTGATAGGGTCCGGTAAAGACCTATAGGGGACATTAATGCAGACTGGACTTTTGGAAACCACATGGACTTTTCCTGTCCCCCTTGTACCCAATGTCTAGTGTCTGGATGGTCCCCTAAAAGGTTCTGTTTCCCGCGCATTTTACATGGACCCTGGATAGGGTCCCGTAAAGAGTCCTGGAGGGGACATTAGTGCAGACTGGACTTTTGGAAACCACATGGACTCCTCCTGTCTCCCTTATCCGATGTCTGGATGGTACCCTAAAAGGTTTTGTTTCCCGCACATTTTACATGGACTCTGGATAGGGTCCAATAAAGAGTCCTAGAGGGGACATTAATGCAGACTGGACCTTGGGGAACCACCTGTACTCCTCCTGTTCCCCTGGTACCCAAAGTCTGGTGACAGGATGGTACCCTAAAAGGTTCTGTTTCCCGCACATTTTACATGGACTCTGAATAGGGTCCAGTAAAGAGTCCTAGAGGGGACATTAATGCAGACTGGACCTTGGGGAACCACCTGTACTCCTCCTGTCCCCCTGGTACCCAAAGTCTGGTGACTGGATGGTACCCTAAAAGGTTCTGTTTCCAGCGCATTTTACATGGACCCTGGATAGGGTCCAGTAAAGAGTCCTGGAGGGGACATTAGTGCAGACTGGACTTTTGGAAACCACATGGACTCCTCCTGTCCCCCTTATCCGATGTCTGGATGGTACCCTAAAAGGTTTTGTTTCCCGCACATTTTACATGGACTCTGGATAGGGTCCAGTAAAGAGTCCTAGAGGGGACATTAATGCAGACTGGACCTTGGGGAACCACCTGTACTCCTCCTGTCCCCCTGGTACCCAAAGTCTGGTGACTGGATGGTACCCTAAAAGGTTTTGTTTCCCGCACATTTTACATGGACTCTGGATAGGGTCCAGTAAAGAGTCCTAGAGGGGACATTAATGCAGACTGGACCTTGGGGAACCACCTGTACTCCTCCTGTCCCCCTGGTACCCAAAGTCTGGTGACTGGATGGTACCCTAAAAGGTTCTGTTTCCAGCGCATTTTACATGGACCCTGGATAGGGTCCAGTAAAGAGTCCTAGAGGGGACATTAATGCAGACTGGACCTTGGGGAACCACATGTACTCCTCCTGTCCCCCTGGTACCCAAAGTCTGGTGACTGGATGGTACCCTAAAAGGTTTTGTTTCCCGCACATTTTACATGGACTCTGGATAGGGTCCAGTAAAGAGTCCTATAGGAGACATTAATGCAGACTGGGACTTGGGAAACCACGTGGACTTTTCCTGTCCCCCTTGTACCCAAAGTCTTTGCACGTTGCAAACGTTTTGAACGTCAACAGCAGAAATTTTACAAGAATAAAAAAAGGTTTCACAAAAAAGTTAAATTATTGAAAAATTTGGAAAAAAAAATGTAAAAATAGCAGAAATATTCCGAAAATCCAGTCTAAAGATGAAGAGAATATTTTCCGAGAATGAACTGGAAAGTTTTCACGAACATATGGTAGCATGAACAAAATTTTATTTGGGACTTAGTTCGAGTTTTGGATGAAAGTCCCCCAAACCGGCATAAAATCCTATTCTATGGCTATCATCACACTCTTCATATTTATTCCATTTTTCATTATTCCATTATTCCATTTTCCTTATTCCATCCGACTTTCCAGGTTTCATTGAACCAGAAAGAGAATCACACAAGCAGGAAGGATGGAAACGTACACCAATCAATACTCGGACTTGAACTTGAAGCCCCTGAAGGAACGTCTCAAGCTGGAGGAGCAACAAGATCATTAAGAAGAAGAAGAAGAGTTCCTTCCATCTGCCATCAATTCCTTTTAGCTGCTGGACCTGACTGGGAAAACACTAATCACTGATCCCCTTTTCCCGATCTGAGCCACTCCGGATCTAAGAACACTTAGTCCAAGCTAAGTGTCGGGGTCTTCTACCGGTCCTGAGGGTGCATGGATCTTCCCAAAAGCTAAAAGAACACATTGGAATGGGGGGGAGCAGTGGCAGCCCCCCATGTACCCCCAAGTACTGGGACCGCATTACGGAATATAAGACCCCTTTTTGATTGAGGCCATCCTATGCTACTGGCAACCACCAGGGGGCGTCTCTGTCTCCGGCTGGTGTGTCCCTCATTGAATCCTCATCCTTGACTCGGGTCCAGTCCTCCCTGCAGGTGCAGCGCTTGAAAGGAGGCTCCTTTCTGTCTCTCTAATTGGGCAGATGGAAGATCAGAGGCTCAGGTGGGGGTGGGGGGTAAGGGGGGCGGAGGGGGGGGGGGCAGCATTTATCCAATGGCCTAAGGAAGCTCCATCATATTTCCTGCACGTTACAAAAGCCTGGTGTTCATCAGGGTCGCTGGGGACGTGCCCCCCCCCCCCCCCCCAGCCTCTCCTGGGTGTCTCCGTGATGATTGATATTAAGGAGTGTGTGGGGGGGTCGGGGGGGGGGGGGGGGGGGACAAAAGAGGATGGAGGAAGTAGATGAAATAAGAATGAAGAGACGCAACCCAGTGGGACCTGAGAAAGGTCCCTTCAGGAGTTTTCTTCTTCTGTGGTACCGTTTAATAACGTGTCTCTTATCTTCAACAACACCCCCCCTCCCCCCCCCGGCAACGCCCCCCCCCCCCCCCCCCCCCACCCCGATTCCACCGTCCCACTCCTCCACGCCAAACCACAGGAAGACGTGGAAGGAGCCTGCCTGGAATATTTTATAGATTAAATATACATAGTTATTATATTATTATATAGTTATCATTCCATATTCTATACATAGTTATTATGTTATCATTTCATATTCTATACATAGTTATTATGTTATCCTTCCATATTCTATACATAGGTATTATGTTATCATTTCATATTCTATACATAGTTATTATGTTATCATTTCATATTCTATACATAGTTATTATGTTATCATTTCATATTCTATACATAGTTATTATGTTATCCTTCCATATTCTATACATAGGTATTATGTTATCATTCCATATTCTATACATAGTTATGTTATAATTTCATATTTTATACGTATTTATTATGTTATCATTTCATATTCTATACGTAGTTATTATGTTATCATTTCATAATCTGTACGTAGTTATTATGTCATCATTTCATATTGTATACATAGTTATTATGTTATCATTCCATATTCTATACATAGTTATTATGTTATCATTTCATATTCTATACATAGTTATTATGTTATCATTTCATATTCTATACATAGTTATGTTATCTCATGTTCCATACATAGTTATGTTATCATCTCATATTCCATACATAGGAATAATAACGACGTATGGAATATGAGATGATAACTCATATTCTGTAATTAGCTTAAAGCTAAATGATCCCAATAAAAAAAACGTGAAGCTTTCATGTAAAAAGTTGCCTGAGGCTAAAAGAGACCAGCTTACTTTTTTTTTCTTCTGCGTGATTAAATGAAAGTTAAATCTACGTGTGGGGGCCAGGGGGGGGGGGGCAGGGGGACCAGGGGGCAGACAAAGCTTCATTCCACCCACGGTGGGGGGGGTTAACATGCTGATGTTAACATGCTGATGATCCATTATTATTTATTATTATTATTTTCTTTGTTTCAGCAGAGCCCCCTGGTGTCACGACTTCTTGTGTAGTCACTGTGGCCGGGGGGGGGGCGGGGTCCGGGGTGGGCTCTGTGGTAGCATTAGCTTGCTGTTGCAGGTGGACTAACATGCTAATTAAAAGTTATGAGGCTGGGGCTAATGTGTCAGGTGGTAAATCATGTGAATTCATTAGCTTGCTAATCCCCCCCCTCTCGGAGGACGACAAGGTGGGGTCTGCTTGCCCCCCATACCCCCACACCCTCGCCACTGTGGTTCAGCTGCACGGCAACCTCATCAGGGTACTCCGCTTCCTTGGAAGTCTTCCCCCTTTTTGGTCCTGAAACGGGTACAAAGGGTCCACCATTCCCGGGGGGTACATGACAGGACCCCAGGGACCCCACCAAATGGTTGCCACCATTTGTTGCGTAATCGTCTCTCTCTCCCCGCCGTTAACCGCTTGATTAACTTTCCCCACCCTTTAATTAAAGTAGCCACATGCCCGTTAGCGTGGAACCGCTATGGCCCCCCCGAGCGAGGCGGTCCCCGGTCCCCGGTGTCGCCGCTTGTTTTGTTTTGTTGGGAGAGTAACGGCATGTGACCTGTGAGGATGGAAGGCGTTTTCACGAAGGCTCCCGTCATAAGGAAGTTAATTAATGACCTCATTAGCTGACCTCGTTACCGACACGCCGTAATTCTCTCGTTAGCCGACAATATTCCTAATTACGCCACGAGCAGGATGGCATTATTGCGTGGCGGCGGCGCGGGAGGGGTGTTTCCTGCCGATATTACGTCTATAAATCAGGCCGGTAATAACGCCTCTCAACGGCGGACGGGAGGCGCGGCGCCGCCGCCATCATCCGGGTCGCCGCCGTGTCAGGCTACTTAGCGGGAACATCGTCAAGAGGGACGGAGCGCACCAGCAGGTCAGCGTCATGCGGCGCCGCGATGTGAACCTCGCCGTGCGCTGAAAACAACATGGCGCTCTCCGGGGAGCCGGAGCCATTAGCGACGGCGGCGATTGTTCGCATGTCATCACGGCTCACCTTCTCCTCGCCGCTTTTCCAAAAGCCTTTTACTTCCTGCCGGAATGCAGCGGTCTCATTATCTCTGCGCGCAAACGTGTAGCGGCGGCGGCGGCGGCGCCACAATGAGGATGAGCCGCTTTTATTGAAATCACAATTAATCACGTGCGGGCCAACAATACGTAATTCATCACTGGCGGCGTCGTGTCGAAACATCCCTCCAAATATTTATTGTGCTCAACACCCCCCCCTCGCCCCCCCCGCCATCGTAATTAGAGGAGCGTTCGCTGGCGTGAAAGCGGTGATGAGTTTGTTAATTACCCGGCCGGACCTGCCTGACAGATGCTCACCACGCCGCCGCGCCGCACCGCGCCGCGCCGTGATTAATGGCGCAGCCGAGCACCGTTCCTCTTGGAAGACGCATTAGGATCCGCTCCAGCTACTATGTGGGTTTCGGAATCCCCACTCGGATGCTGCTCCATTTCTGTTTCTGTCTTCCGCCTCCAGCCAGGAATGTTGCTTTTCACCGAAATCTAAAACGGGGGAGGGGGGCGGGGCTTCTATAGCCGCTCCACAAATACGTACGTGTTGATTTATCGACTTTTAGGTTGCTTTGGTAAGAATGTCACTTTATTCCACGGGTCGAGCTAGCGGACTGCTAATGTGTTTGCGTGCGCCCCGGGTGCGCCACACATCGGCGCAGCCGAGGCGCTTCATGCATGTTGGCTATACGGCGAGAGCGCATCCATCGCAGCTTTCCTTTTCTTTCTCGGAATATAGACGGGAAATATTAGCGCTGTCGATTGATTACAATGTTGGATTCATCACACTTTTCAAGTGAATTAATCACCATTAATCACCATTAATCACCATTTGTCACTATGTGAGAAATATGTACAGTGTACATCACGGCTCACTTTGGCGGATTCGGTTTTTCGTTGTTTTTTAGGTGGAATTTGGCATTTTTTCTAACAGCGTATGAACATGCTTTGTGTTCTGCATCCTGGTGGTGTACTACAGCCATCCTGGGTACATCCTGGACCCCCAGGATGTCTTTCGTTTGTCCCCATGGCGCCCCCGAGGGGGTGGTTTGGACAGGAAAGGTCCAGCCAGGTTTCTGTTGAGGTGATAAATATTAAAATGGTAAACAAGAGTTGGGCGGCACGGTGGTCGAGTGGGACCTCGGTTCGATTCCACCCTCGGCATGTTCTCCCCGTGCATGCGTGGGTTTTCTCCGGGTACTCCGGTTTTTACTCCCACATTCCAAAAACATGCTAGGTTAATTAGCGGCTCCAAATTGTCCATAGGTATGAATGTGAGTGTGAATGGTTGTTTGTCTATATGTGCCCTGTGATTGGCTGGCTGGCCACCAGTCCAGGGTGGACGCCGCCTCTTGTCTGAAGACAGCTGGGATAGGCTCCAGCACCCCTTGTGAGTAAAAAGCAGTCGAAAATGAATGAATAAACAAAAGTTGAATGTTTGGAGTGACTGACTTAGCATGCCCCCACCACTGATGTGTTCTGCATCCTGGTGGTGTACTACAGCCGTCCTGGGTACATCCTGGACCCCCAGGATGTCTTTTGTTTGTCCCCATGGGGCCCCTCGGAGGGGGAGGTTTGGACAGGAAAAGGTCCAGTCAGGTTTCTGTTGTGGTGATAAATGTTAAAATGGTAAACAAGAGTTGGGCGGCACGGTGGTCGAGTGGGACCTCGGTTCGATTCCACCCTCGGCATGTTCTCCCCGTGCATGCGTGGGTTTTCTCCGGGTACTCCGGTTTTTACTCCCACATTCCAAAAACATGCTAGGTTAATTAGCGACTCCAAATTGTCCATAGGTATGAATGTGAGTGTGAATGGTTGTTTGTCTATATGTGCCCTGTGATTGGCTGGCTGGCCACCAGTCCAGGGTGGACGCCGCCTCTCGCCTGAAGACAGCTGGGATAGGCTCCAGCACCCCTCGTGAGTAAAAAGCAGTCGAAAATGAATGAATAAACAAAAGTTGAATGTTTGGAGTGACTGACTTAGCATGCCCCCACCACCCCCCGCCCCCAGCCCCGCCACTCCAAAATTTCACCAAGTGCTCCAGTGCTTTTCACTGCGAATTAAAAAAAGGAGCCTTTCTGAGACGACTGGAAGTCGGAAGCAAACAAACGACGTGCATCGGAATGCCGACGCGGGGAAAAAACGGGGGACAAAAAGCCGCCTGGCAATTTGTCCCTCCATCGCCTCCTTTCACGTCCCCGGCGGCTCCTCTTTTCAGGGTTGTTGTCGGCCCACAAACGCCACCTCTTTTTTTTTTGCCTTCTTCTCCGGGGGGGGGGGGGGGGGACAAAAAAGGCGTGACTCTTAATCCGGCCGCGGAGCAAGATTAACTCCACGGCCGGAACCCTCCCGTTTTGTTTGTTTGCCAATTTCACACATGCCCTCTTTGCTTATCTCCCCCAAATGCTAAATGCTAAATGCCATTTTGTTGTCTTGAAAAGTCATGGCGGGTATATTGGGGGCGGGGGGCGGGGGGGGGGGGGGGGTGGATTGTGTGTTAAATAAATAAATGTAAAAAGCCAAAGGCTGCCACAACGCAGATAAGAACGCCAGTCGGGCTTCTCTCCGCTCTCGGCTTTTAAATGAGTCATGTGACATGGCTGCCATCTTGCATCAGTAGGAAGCTGCGGGTACTTGGTGGTTACTATATCCTTCCCGCCAGGCACGCATACCTTCAACTTTCCTTTATGGTTATTATATTCCATGATACAACAAAGGTCATCACACAAGCCCCCCCCAACTCCATGTGGGGGGGCTATGCGTTAGTATAATGCATGGGAAAATACTACGGAAAATACTGTAGTTATTGGACCAATAATTAGCAGGCCCATATCAGGGATTTATGACATCATATACCATAAATCCCATAACTTAAAAAAAAAAAAAAAGCTCCAATTAGTACATTGAAATCAAGCGCTCCTTTTTTCCTCCTGCCTGTGACGTTCAGGGCCTGTCGTTGCACCGTGACGCTTAAAGAGTACAAAAGCTTCTCCGTGGCGTCACACCGGCGACTCGGAGCATGTGCACGAATACAGTACACCATGCCTGGGGTCCTATCTGGGCCAGAATACAGTGCACCATGCCTGGGGTCCTATCTGGGCCAGAATACAGTACACCATGCCTGGGGTCAACTCATGAAAAAGTAATGAGGAACTCATGAGGAATTGATAAGGAACTCATGAGGAACTGATGAAGAAGTCATGAGGAACTCATGAGGAAGTCATGAGGAACTGATGAAGAACTGATGAGGAACTCATGAAGAAGTCATGAGGAACTGATGAAGAACTGATGAAGAAGTCATGAGCAACTCATGAGAAACTGATGAGGAACTAATGAAGAAGTCATGAGGAACTCATGATGAACTGTTGAGGAATGTGATGAGGAAGTAATGAGGAACTAATGAGGACCTTATGAAGAAGTCATGAGGAACTGATGAGGAACTGATGAGGAACTGATGAGGAAATAATGAGGAACTGATGAGGAACTGATGAAGAAGTCATGAGCAACTCATGAGGAACTGTTGAGGAATGTGATGAGGAACTGATGAGGAAGTAATGAGGAACTAATGAGGACCTTATGAAGAAGTCATGAGGAACTGATGAGGAACTAATGAGGAACTGATGAAGAAGTCATGAGGAACTGACAAGGAACTAATGAAGTCATGAGGAACTGATGAGGAACGATTGAGGAACTGATGAGGAACAAATGCGGAACTAAGGCCCATCCAGTAGTTCCTGAAGAACTACGGGGTAGTCATGAGGAACTGATGAAGAAGTCACAAGGAACTGATGAGGAACTAATGAGGAACTGATGAGGAAGTAATGAGGAACTGATGAAGAAGTCGTGAGGAACTGATGAAGAAGTCGTGAGGAACTGATGAATAAGTCATGAGGAACTGACAAGGAACTAATGAAGTCATGAGGAACTGATGAGGAACGATTGAGAAACTGATGAGGAACAAATGAGGAACTAAGGCCCATCCAGTAGTTCCTGAAGAACTATGGGGTAGTCATGAGGAACTGATGAAGAAGTCACAAGGAACTGATGAGGAACTGATGAGGAAATAATGAGGAACTGATGAAGAAGTCATGAGGAACTGATGAAGAAATGATGAGGAACTCATGAGGAAGTCACGAGGAAGTCATGAGCAACTCATGAGGAACTGATGAGGAACTGATGAGGAAGTAATGAGGAACTTATGAGGAAGTCATGAGGAACTCATGAGGAAGTCATGAGGAATTGATGAAGAAGTCACGAGGAGCTGACGAGGAACTAATGAAGTCATGAGGAACTGATGAGGAACGAATGAGGAACTGATGAGGACCTAATGAGGAACTGATGAGGAACTGATGAGGAACAAATGAGGAACTAATGCCCATCCAGTAGTTCCTGAGGAACTACGGAGTAGTCATGAGGAACTGATGAAGAAGTCACAAGAAACTGATGAGGAACTGATGAGGAAATAATGAGGAACTGATGAGGAAGTAATGAGGAACTGATGAAGAAGTCATGAGGAACTGACAAGGAACTAATGAAGTCATGAGGAACTGATGAGGAACTTATGAGGAACTGATGAAGAAGTCATGAGGAACTGATGAAGAAGTCATGAGGAACTGACAAGGAACTAATGAAGTCATGAGGAACTGATGAGAAACTGATGAAGAAGTCATGAGGAACTGATGAAGAAGTCATGAGGAACTGATGAGGAACTAATGAGGAACTGATGAAGAAGTCACAAGGAACTGATGAGGAACTAATGAGGAACTGATGAGGACTCAAGGAACTAGTTCATGAGGAACTGATGAGGAACGAATGAGGAGCTGATGAGGAACAAATGAGGAACTAAGTCAGTAGTTCCTGAGGAACTAGCGGTTCCTAGTGGTTAGGGTTGGATAGGTTGGTTCCTCATGAAGTTCAGTATTTGGTATAGCATCTTGCCAAGTACTACCATGGACAGTACACCACATTACCCAGGTGAGTCCTGGTTTGGGGCTGAAGACCTCGACCTCCAGCATGGAGTTGAGTTTCATTTCTGGCTTTTGTTTTTACGACGCAAGCGGCGTCTCCTCTGCAGTGGATCGTCCTGGTGTACAGCCCATCAATAAAACAACAGAGGGGGGGGGGCATTGAACTCCTCACCGCGCCGATTTGATGACCTTTTGGGATGGACCGGTGAACGCCCAAGTCGGCTGAACCTTTAGCGGCCGGGGGGGGGGGGGTCCTTGGGGGGTCCTTGGGGCGTTCCATGTCACCAGTCCATCAATTGCGCGTTACGATGTTTGCGAGGCCTAATGGAGGCGTTGCATTGCTAATCGGCGTCATGAACATTCCCGTCCAGCTCGCCGCTCCCGCTCCCGCTCCGGGGAGCTTTTACTACGCAATTTTCCGCAATATTCCGCTCAGGTGAGGAAGTTAAGCCAAGAGGCAGAAAGTTGTACACTGCGGTGTTATGGTCTTATTAAAAAGTTATGGGATTCACCCTGATGCACCGCGGGGCTCGAACCTTGGAGAAGAGCACGCCGTGCCTTTAATTGCTCTAAGGCTTAAATTCCCCAAACGTCTTCCTTTCCATGCAAATTGCATGGAAATGATAACGGCTTGTTTTCCTTTGTAGTCAGAAGAGATACGCTGCTTGTTTGTGTTCCATGGCGGCGCCGTGACGCGTCCTGCATGTGAACAGGAAGTACCGGCTTTGCGTGATGCCTTCAGGGTGACTGCTGTGCTTTGGTTCCCCAAACCTTTCCAGCAAATGTCATCAGCTCCTCACGGCTCCGACGCGTTGATTGATTTTATTACAACTTTTATGTGCTTCTTGATGACTCAGCGTGGAGTTCACCTCTGACCCCGCCCCCGGGGCGCTGTTCCAACCTGATATAACAGACGGGTACCCGGCGGGTGCGTTCATGTCTCTTTAGGGTACATCTGGACCGCAAGAAGAATGGAGAAGAATTCAAAGGAGGAGAGGTGTTTATAGTTTCATCACCACAGCTCCCCCGGTGTCAGCAGCACTCGTGCACCGGGAACTTGTAGTCCAATATTTGCTGTGGCATCAGACGTTTTCCAACATGATGAAGAGCCCAAGCGTCAGCAGTGTCATATTCTGGGGCTGCACGAGTGCTGCCAGACCTGGGGAAAGCTGTGGTTCAAACATGACCATGACACTCCTTATGCTGGAAAAACTGCAGTTAGAATTTATGTTTGAAAAAATAAATAAATAGAATTTATGTTTGAACCACAGCTCCCCCTTTGCCAGCAGCCCTCGTGCACCAGGAAGCTGTAGTCCAATATTTGCTGTGGCATCGGACATTTTCCAACATGATAAAGAGCCCAAGCGTCAGCAGTGTCATAGTCTGGGGCTGCATGAGTGCTGCCGTACCCGGGGAAGCTGTGGTTCAAACATGAACTGTAACATGCACTGTGACATTGGACGTTTTCCAACATAAGGAGCCCAAGCTGGGGCTGCATGAGTGCTGCCAGACCCGGGGAAGCTGTGGTTCAAACATGAGCTCTTAGACCATAACACTCCTTATGCTGGAAAAATGCCGATGCAAAAGTACAAGTTTGAATTAATGTTTGAACCACAGCTCTCCTGGTGCCAGCGGCACTCGTGCACCAGGGAACTGTAGTTGAAACATGAATTCCAATATTTGCTGTGGCATTGGACGTTTCCCAACATGATAAAGAGCCAAAGCGTCAGCAGTGTCGTCGTCTGGGGCTGCATGAAAGCTGCCGGACCCGGGGAAGCTGTGGTTCAAACATGAGCTCTTAGACCATGACACTCCTTATGCTGGAAAACTGTGGATGCAACAATACAAATTAGAATTTATGTTTGAGAAAAATAAATAAATATAATCGATGTTTGAACCACAGCTCACCCCGGTGCCAGCAGCACTCGTGCGCCAGGGAGCTGTAGTTCAAACATGAATTCCAATATTTGCTGTGGCATCGGACGTTTTCCAACATGATAAAGAGCCCAAGCGTCAGCAGTGTCATCGCGTGGGGCTGCATGAGTGCTGCCGTACCCGGGGAAGCTGTGGTTTAAACATGAACTCTAACATGTACTGTGGCATCGGACGTTTTCCAACATGATAAAGAGCCCAAGCGTCAGCAGTGTCATAGTCTGGGGCTGCACGAGTGCTGCCGGACCCGGGGAAGCTGTGGTTCAAACATGGGCTCTTAGACCATGACACACCTTATGCTGAAAAACTGCTGATGCAACAGTACAAGTTAGAATTCATGTTTGAACCACAGCTCCCCCGGTGCCAGCAGCACTCGTGCACCAGGGAGCTGTAGTTGAAATATGAATTCCAATATTTGCTGTGGCATCGGATGTTTTCCAACATAAGGAGCCCAAGCTGGGGCTGCATGAGTGCTGCCAAACCCGGGGAAGCTGTGGTTCAAACATGGGCTCTTAGACCATGACACTCCTTATGCTGAAAAATGAAAAAAATCGATGCAACAGTACAAGTTAGAATTCATGTTTGAACCACCGCTCCCCCCCCCCCCCCCCCCCCCCGGTGACAGCGGCACTCGTGCAGCCCCAGACCATGCCATTGCTGAGACGAACCCAACCTTATGCTGACGCCCAACGAGTTTCCAGCTGGGACTTTTGGCCTCTGGCTGCTCGACTCTCATTTTGCGGGGATTCGTGGACGCGGGTTAAGGGGCCGGACACTCGTGCCGCCCCCTGTTGGCGGGACCGTGGGAACCGCTGACGAGTTCCGCTGTCATATAAACGAGAGGGCGTACTCACCTTGGTGACCCCCTCCAGGAGCCCACGTCGGTAGCCGAGCAGGTTCTGCTATCTTATTTATTTTGCGTCCGCCACCGGAGGAAAAAACTCTTGTGACAGCAAGTCAGCCGAAGCCCGGCTGCATCTCCTCGCCGCTCAGACCGAATAAAAAGCGGAAGCAGCAGCACATCAGGATGCAATAAACACTCCAGAGTCGCCGGCGCTCCAGAGGAGGTGGCTTATTTCCAGATTGGCTTTTTACTTCCTGTCATCAGGCAAGTTTATCTGAAAGCCAGGCTATGATTTATCTCTTCCCGCTGCCAAGATAAATGACCCCACGCTGTAAAAATACAATTGCTGTAATTGGATCATTCTTTGCCCGGCGCTCTATAACTCCTCCGTTATGTACCCCAGTGGCAGCTAATGTTTTTCATTATATGCCAGGCCAGGTTTATATATAGAAACAGGTGGGAAGGGACTCGCCCGCAGCCATCCTTGGTACTGGAAGTCCCCGTAGGTGCATCCCGTATTGATTGGTGGGGAGCAAAGCGAGCGCTCGGCATTAGTCCTGGATGTGGAGATACTTGGTGTGTTCTCGTCTGGATAAATTTAGCAGGCGGCGCACACTCGCATCATGACAGGCTCCTGGAGGAGTAACGCTGCGGTGTAGAAGAAGACCTGCCGTTGTACAAACTCCCCCAAAAGCTAGACTTTTTTGCAGGAAGTTGGCTCTGGCTAATAGATAGCGGGTGGACTTTTAGGAATAAGTTTTGGACCGCAAATTAGGGATGGAGTAAATGGAGAAGAATTTAAAGAGGTGTTTACAGTTTCATCACCACAGCTCCCCCGGTGTCAGCAGCACTCGTGCACCGGGAAGTTGTAGTCCAATATTTGCTGTGGCATCGGACGTTTTCCAACATGATAAAGAGCCCAAGCGTCAGCAGTGTCATATTCTGGGGCTGCACGAGTGCTGCCGGATCTGGGGAAGCTGTGGTTCAAACATGAACTCTAACATGTACTGTGACATTGGACGTTTTCCAACATGATAAAGAGCCCAAGCGTCAGCAGTGTCATATTCTGGGGCTGCACGAGTGCTGCCGGACCTGGGGAAGCTGTGGTTCAAACATGAACTCTAACATGTACTGTGACATTGGACGTTTTCCAACATGATAAAGAGCCCAAGCGTCAGCAGTGTCATATTCTGGGGCTGCACGAGTGCTGCCGGACCTGGGGAAGCTGTGGTTCAAACACGAACTCTAACATGTACTGTGACATTGGACGTTTTCCAACATAAGGAGCCCAAGCTGGGGCTGCATGAGTGCTGCCGGACCCGGGGAAGCTGTGGTTCAAACATGAGCTCTCAGACCATGACACACCTTATGCTGAAAAACTGCTGATGCAACAGTACAAATTAGAATTTATGTTTGAGAAAAATAAATAAATATAATTGATGTTTGAACCACAGCTCACCCCGGTGTCAGCAGCACTCGTGCACCGGGAAGTTGTAGTCCAATATTTGCTGTGGCATCGGACATTTTCCAACATGATAAAGAGCCCAAGCGTCAGCAGTGTCATATTCTGGGGCTGCACGAGTGCTGCCGGACCTGGGGAAGCTGTGGTTCAAACATGAACTCTAACATGTACTGTGACATTGGACGTTTTCCAACATGATAAAGAGCCCAAGCGTCAGCAGTGTCATATTCTGGGGCTGCACGAGTGCTGCCGGACCTGGGGAAGCTGTGGTTCAAACACGAACTCTAACATGTACTGTGACATTGGACGTTTTCCAACATAAGGAGCCCAAGCTGGGGCTGCATGAGTGCTGCCGGACCCGGGGAAGCTGTGGTTCAAACATGAGCTCTCAGACCATGACACACCTTATGCTGAAAAACTGCTGATGCAACAGTACAAATTAGAATTTATGTTTGAGAAAAATAAATAAATATAATTGATGTTTGAACCACAGCTCACCCCGGTGCCAGCAGCACTCGTGCACCGGGAAGTTGTAGTCCAATATTTGCTGTGGCATCGGACGTTTTCCAACATGATAAAGAGCCCAAGCGACAGCAGTGTCATATTCTGGGGCTGCACGAGTGCTGCCGGACCTGGGGAAGCTGTGGTTCAAACATGAACTCTAACATGTACTGTGACATTGGACGTTTTCCAACATGATAAAGAGCCCAAGCGTCAGCAGTGTCATATTCTGGGGCTGCACGAGTGCTGCCGGACCTTAGACCTTTCTAAATGAAGTGTAAAATAAAGACAACATGACTAATACTAATAACAAGAATAATAATAGAAATAAAAATAACTAAGTGGTTAGCGCCCAGACCTCACAGCTAGGAGGACCAGGGTTCGATTCCACCCTCGGCCATCTCTGTGTGGAGTTTGCACGTTCTCCCCGTGCATGCGTGGGTTTTCTCCGGGTACTCCGTTTTTTACTCCCACATTCCAAAAACATGCTAGGTTAATTAGCCACTCCAAATTGTCCATAGGTATGAATGTGAGTGTGAATGGTTGTTTGTCTATAAACTATAAAACTTACGGCGTCTTCTCCTCACAAGCAGCTCCCGGGTGCTGATGCATCGCCGTGGTGCATTTTCGATACGCCATCTCAATTTTGCATAGGTCAAAAACCACCGCATCATTACCTTTTGGCGTGAAGTATTTTGATTCTGAGTCGTGGTGTAGCATTCGTGAACGAACGGGTCAAAAGAACTAGTTCTTTTTTGCAAACGAATGAACCGCCCATAAAATACCCGTTCGGTTCGCCGGCCGTTTTGTTCATGACCGACACAGCAGTACTTGGTGAGCTGTTGAGTCGAACAAACGGAACGTGAACATGAGTGAACGAACTGACTCGACACAACTGACCGGGTCTATGCACAGAGGGGGGGGGGGGGAATCACAGGCTAACGACCAATTGACTGAAATGAACGACTCTTTTTACTGAATGAAGCGGAATTATCCTGTTCACTGAAATGAACGGTTGACGACGACATGCGGTTCTTGTGTCGACGTATTTTTTGTGTCGATGTCATCGACGACATCGACACTCCAATTTACCAGCACACTTGAACACATCATGACATGAAGAATCCTCAGATGCGGCCGTTCGCTGCGTTCTGAGTGAAAGGAGCTGAGCCGTGGTGCTTTTCGCCCAGAAAGGGGCCCTCCTCTCTCTCATCAGCACATTTCACATGAAAATGATGTCAATCGCCGCTGGTTCAAAGCCTCTAATCATCCCGAGAGGAGAAAAAGCAAAGAAAAATGTGGAGTTTGCTGATCTCCGAGGAAGGTTACGCGTTATTTTCGCCTGCCAGACTTGCCGGGTACCGCGACTGGAAGACGTGTTTGTGACTTTTGCTCATTAGCCTGCCGGTAATAAGGACGCTCGGCGGAAAGCGGGGGGGGTGAAAAGTTGCGTGGTCAGCTGGAAAAGGAAAAAATAAATAAAAAAAAAAGAATGTTGCTGATTTTTCCCAGCCGGAATTCAGCAAAATGTGTCATTAAGGAAAAACCAGGCCCCACCTGCAGAATACACGGCAATTTAAGACACTGGTGAGTTGGAAAAGCCACTCATCCTTCCCCCCCCCCCCAAACCCCCACCCGGGCGGCCGTCAGGCTTCTGGCCACACAGGTAATTAGAATTATGCAAATGAGGCGAGGAACAGAAGCAATGGCCGCCTATGTAGCCCGGATGTGGAACGCATTGCAGGCCAACGTGCTTCTCCATCGGCGACGTGATGGAATGGCTTCTTCCGGAAGATTGTGTCGTTTAGGAGCATCTTTCAAGGTATTTTTCCCAATGTGGACTTTTTCCTTTGGCACGATCATCCATCTCTGGCTTCACGGCTCCGCGCTTTGCTTTGCAGACGTCAGACGCGTAGATTGCTTCGGCGGGAGATTGAGCGCTGCCTCGTGGGAAGCGAGCGTTAGCGTGGAGACACGGCGAGGCGTTCAGGAGAAGATGGCTCTCTTCTTTTTTCCAGGTGATGAAAAGATGTTATTGATTATGCTAAAATAAAACATGGCTCCCTCTCAGGCCTTCATGCATCCCAAGAGTCTGGCGACCAGCAGCAAACACGGGCGGCTGGTCACTGAGGCCAAATAGGGAAAGGCTAGGTGCTATATGCTAAATGTTATACTATGCCATATCATTTTAGTTGCATAAAGTTGAAATATTCGTGAAAGAAGATGTTATGGTTATATATATGATATTAGTACTCATATTATGATCAATTGTTTGTGGATAAAATGATCATACTATGGGAATAAGGTAAAAATATTTAAGGAATAAAATCATAATAAAAATAATAATAATAATAATACAAAAAAATTATTGATCATATTATGGGAATAAGGTGAAAATATTGAAGGAATATAATAATAATAATAATAATAATAATAATAATAATAATAATAATAATAATAATAATAATAACAATAATAACAATAATAACAATAATAACAATAATAATAATAATAATAATAATAATAATAATAATAACAATAATAATAATAATAATAACAATAATAATAAATTAAAAGA
Organism: Doryrhamphus excisus; assembly: GCF_030265055.1. Classification (NCBI taxonomy): domain Eukaryota; kingdom Metazoa; phylum Chordata; class Actinopteri; order Syngnathiformes; family Syngnathidae; genus Doryrhamphus; species Doryrhamphus excisus. The sequence goes on along the minus strand of NC_080472.1, from coordinate 21,827,441 downwards.
AAGTGATCATATGGGAATAAGGTGAAAATATTTAAGGAATGAAATAATAATAATAATAACAATAATAATAATAATAATAATAATAATAATAATAATAATAATAATAATAATAATAATAATAATAATAATAATAATAATAATAATAATAAATACAAAGAAAAATTATTGATGACATTATGGGAATAAGGTGAAAATATTTAAGGAATAAAATAATAATAATAATAATAATAATAATAAATAAATAAAAAGAAAAATTATTGATCATATTATGGGAATAAGGTGAAAATATTTAAGGAATAAAATAATAATGATAATCATAATAATAAATAAAAAGAAAAGTTATTGATCACATTATGGGAATAAGGTGAAAGTATTTAAGGAATAAAATAATAATAATAAATAAAAAGGAAAAATATTGATCATATTAAGGGAATAAGGTGAAAGTATTTAAGGAATAAAATAATAATATTATTATTATTATTATTATTATTAATAATAATAATAATAAAAGAATTATAAAAATTATAAGAAAAGGAACAAAAGTACCAGTTTTCTGAGACTAAACTGCTGATATGAGGAAAAATAATATCATCTTTGTAGGATATGCCTGGCTAATTCAAAAAAGAAAGTTGTAATATGATGACAAACTAATAATATAAAGTTGTCATTTTTGTCAAACGAGTTGAAGAAAAAGTTATAATATTCAAATATTAAATGAAATATTCAAGTCTGAATAATACCAGAAAAAAATGCACACGAAGGAAGTTGAAATTATTGAAAATGTCACCATAATAAATCGACATGAGGGGCCAACTCGTGTTCTCCAAAATTACAATTTATTATTTTTGTTTGCGTCTCGTAGTAGCACGACTTGTAAATAAATTGAAATAACTTTATGCTACGAAAAGGACATTATATTCCTCCTCGTATTACTTTAGTGTCACTCCTTTCTCCTTACATTTATACTGCGCATTATTCATATTCATATTGTTTATTATTATTACATAGAGTCCTGTTTCTTGACATTGTTGGCTAGCACAGGCCATTAATAAAGTCAAAAGACCTTTTGTCTTCCCGACCCCCCTCAACCCCCCCAGTAGATTTGCACTGCAGTCCCTGACTTCAGTCCCCCACACACAGTACACACACAGTACACACACAGTACACACACAGTACACACACAGTACACACAGTACACACGTGTTCTCATTAACACAAGCAAGCACAGCGAGATAGTCATCTTGTAACCCCCCAGCATACAACACCACAGTGTTTGTAGCATCACACCCCCCCCACCCCCCACCCCCGCCCCCCCCACCGGCACCCCCCATTAATGAAATGCTCATCTGAGGTCAGCAAAGATGCAAGTGAAAATGTTGTAATAAGATTGACTCTTTCATTCGGGGAGGGGGGGGGGGGGGGTGATGATTCCTATCCTTCCTATCCTTCCTATCCGCGGATTATTTGTTGTCTTATCTTTAGCGAAGCGTTATCCGGTCAGCACGGGAGGTCACCTTGCAGGTAGAGCCTGCAAACACAACGCCACTTCCTGTTGTTCCTGCATATTGGCGTAGTGGAAACGAGTTTGCATGTACGAGATATATACGCTACAAATATTGGACTCGTTTCCATGGCAAATGTCAAGCTAGCTAGCTAACCGTGCAGTGTGTACCTTCTACGTGACGGGGGATGGGGGGGGGTCAATAAAGGTATATAAATATGTTATCTTGTGGTAACGCATATTTAGTACACAGAAAGATTTTGGTTTGAATGAATGTTTTTGGAATAGAATTTTCTGGAATAGGTGCAGATTCTGGAAGACGGGAAAGGTTTCTGCATGGATTATGGTGTGTAGCTGCTCGATAGGAGACCACAACTCACAATACACAAATAATACACAAATGGGAAGTAGTAATAGTAGTAGTAATAGTAGTAATAGGTCCCCTGTCATGAGCCTCGGTACCGGCCCTTTAAATGATCATTTCACGGGAAGCCGCTAGTACAGGGGTGGGCAAACTACGGCCCCGGGGGCCACATCCGGCCCGCCAAGTGTTTCAATATGGCCCAGCACATAATAATAATAATAATAATAATAATAATAATAATAATAATAATAATAATAATAATAATAATAATAATAATAATAATAATAATAATAATAATAATAATGATAATAATACTACTATTATATTAATATTGTTGTTAATAATATTAATATAATAATGGTAGTAATATTACAAAATGCTCCTGGAAAAAGGAGCACAAGCACAATAATAGTAATACAAATAATGATAATAATATTACTATTATATTAATATTGTTGTTAATAATATTAATATAATAATGGTAGTAATATTATTAATATAACAAAATAATAATAATAATAATAATAATTCTAATAAAAATAACAATAATAATGATAATGATAATGATAATGATAATGATAATGATAATGATAATGATAATAATCATAATAATAATAATAATAATGATGATAGTAATAATAATAATAATAATAATGATAATGATAATAATACTACTATTATATTGATATTGTTGTTAATAATATTAATATAATAATGGTAGTAATATTACAAAATACTCCTGGAAAAAGGAGCACAAGCACAATAATAGTAATACAAATAATGATAATAATATTACTATTATATTAATATTGTTGTTAATAATATTAATATAATAATGGTAGTAATATTATTAATATAACAAAATAATAATAATAATAATAATAATAATAATATAACATTACTATAACTAATAATAATAATTCTAATAAAAATAACAATAATAATAATAATAATATAATAACATTACTATAACTAATAATAATAATTCTAATAAAAATAACAATAATAATAATAATAATAATACATTGAGAAACACACTTTACATCAAATATATGATTTCAAAGTGCACATATAGCAGATTGCATGACACTTTTACATGTAAAATATGTGTAAAAATATAGGTGTAAAAATGGACTGTTATGTGTAAAATACTACATAATCCCCCCCCCCCCCCCGTCAATTTTGTTAAATTAATGCGGCCCGTGAGTCAAAAAGTTTGCCCACCCCTGCGCTAGTACATCCAAATATATCAAACTCCTGTCCTGTCATTTATCTTCTATCAGTTCATAAAAAAAAGGCCGTATTTCAAACATGACGGCAAATGGTGATTAATCATGATTAATTTGTTTGAAAACTGTGATTAATTCAATCTAGTTGTATGATTTGACAGCCCTGACAGGAAAAAGGGCTGTGCTTTTCCTGGCAGATGTAAGCTAATCTATTTTTATTTACTCTCTGGATGCAGCGTGCAGAGTCATACCCCCCCCTTTTACCCCCTCCACCCCCTATCCCCCCCCCCCCCCCCCCCCCCACGCTCCCTCAGTGGCGAGCACACTGACGATATCTCACCGAGGCCCAGAGGCTGTGAACAAACAGAGACGGATGAGAAGCCACAGCGAGGAGACGATGCCGCCACCCGTGACCAAAATCACCGTCTCGGGGTACGGTTGCCCCCCCCCCCCCCCCCGAATGAATGGTGGGGCCCGTCTGATTTGTGCCTAATAAACTTGTCACATCCTATCAGGTCTCACATCTCGCACAGGGAACACCCGACAGGCCGCACCCGGCGGTGACGAACGGGGGAGGAGCAGATTCGGGATGCGATGCAGGTAACGCCGGTTTGTTACCCGGCATCCAGGGGGCGCCGGTGGGCCCCCCCGGACCGGTCGCCATGCAATGCACCGGATATCGTCATCTACCTGGCATGGCGTCCTCACGTAATGAAAGCTTTATCTCTGCATTGCAGGCATCAGCGGAGATTTAAGACGTTTGTGCGATTACGATTACGCCGCCGAGCGTAAAGGTCTATTGAGTGTAAAATTATTCATAACTTCTGTTCCCTCATGCGGACTTTTTTTTTTTTTTTTGCGACCTCCTCTCCTCTAAACTGCATTTTAAATGTTGATTTTGGAGATGCGCTTTTATATCAACGCAATAAAAGTTACACAAAAGCAATGCTTACGTTTTGCTCAAGACTCAATTCCCGTGATTAAACCCGTTGCTAAAATCATTATTTACAACAGCTGTCGGGCGGCACGGTGGTCGAGTGGTTAGCGCACAGACCTCACAGCTAGGAGACCAGGGTTCAATCCCACCCTCGGGCATCTCTGTGTGGAGTTTGCATGTTCTCCCCCGTGCATGCGTGGGTTTTCTCCGGGTACTCCGGTTTTTATTCCCACATTCCAAAAACATGCTAGGTGTACTACAGCCATCCTGGGTACATCCTGGACCCCCCCAGGATGTCTTTTGTTTGTCCCCATGGGGCCCCTCGGAGGGGGAGGTTTGGACAGGAAAAGGTCCAGTCAGGTTTCTGTTGAGGTGATAAATTTTAAAATGGTAAACAAGAGTTGGGCGGCACGGTGGTCGAGTGGGACCTCGGTTCGATTCCACCCTCGGCATGTGTTCTCCCCGTGCATGCGTGGGTTTTCCCCGGGTACTCCGGTTTCCTCCCACATTCCAAAAACATGCTAGGTGTACTACAACCATCCTGGGTACATCCTGGACCCCCCAGGATGTCTTTTGTTTGTCCCCATGGGGCCCCTCGGAGGGGGAGGTTTGGACAGGAAAAGGTCCAGTCAGGTTTCTGTTGAGGTGATAAATATTAAAATGGTAAACAAGAGTTGGGCGGCACGGTGGTCGAGTGGGACCTCGGTTCGATTCCACCCTCGGCATGTTCTCCCCGTGCATGCGTGGGTTTTCTCCGGGTACTCCGGTTTTTACTCCCACATTCCAAAAACATGCTAGGTGTACTACAAGCCATCCTGGGTACATCCTGGACCCCCCCAGGATGTCTTTTGTTTGTCCCCATGGGGCCCCTCGGAGGGGGAGGTTTGGACAGGAAAAGGTCCAGTCAGGTTTCTGTTGAGGTGATAAATATTAAAATGGTAAACAAGAGTTGGGCGGCACGGTGGTCGAGTGGGACCTCGGTTCGATTCCACCCTCGGCATGTTCTCCCCGTGCATGCGTGGGTTTTCTCCGGGTACTCCGGTTTTTACTCCCACATTCCAAAAACATGCTAGGTGTACTACAACCATCCTGGGTACATCCTGGACCCCCCCAGGATGTCTTTTGTTTGTCCCCATGGGGCCCCTCGGAGGGGGAGGTTTGGACAGGAAAAGGTCCAGTCAGGTTTCTGTTGAGGTGATAAATATTAAAATGGTAAACAAGAGTTGGGCGGCACGGTGGTCGAGTGGGACCTCGGTTCGATTCCACCCTCGGCATGTGTTCTCCCCGTGCATGCGTGGGTTTTCTCCGGGTACTCCGGTTTTTACTCCCACATTCCAAAAACATGCTAGGTGTACTACAGCCATCCTGGGTACATCCTGGACCCCCCCAGGATGTCTTTTGTTTGTCCCCATGGGGCCCCTCGGAGGGGGAGGTTTGGACAGAAAGGTCCAGTCAGGTTTCTGTTGAGGTGATAAATATTAAAATGGTAAACAAGAGTTGGGCGGCACGGTGGTCGAGTGGGACCTCGGTTCGATTCCACCCTCGGCATGTTGTCCCCGTGCATGCGTGGGTTTTCTCCGGGTACTCCGGTTTCCTCCCACATTCCAAAAACATGCTAGGTGTACTACAACCATCCTGGGTACATCCTGGACCCCCCCAGGATGTCTTTCGTTTGTCCCCATGGGGCCCCTCGGAGGGGGAGGTTTGGACAGGAAAAGGTCCAGTCAGGTTTCTGTTGAGGTGATAAATATTAAAATGGTAAACAAGAGTTGGGCGGCACGGTGGTCGAGTGGGACCTCGGTTCGATTCCACCCTCGGCATGTGTTCTCCCCGTGCATGCGTGGGTTTTCTCCGGGTACTCCGGTTTTTACTCCCACATTCCAAAAACATGCTAGGTTAATTAGCGACTCCAAATTGTCCATAGGTATGAATGTGAGTGTGAATGGTTGTTTGTCTATATGTGCCCTGTGATTGGCTGGCGACCAGTCTAGGGTGTACCCCGCCTTACGCCCGAAGACAGCTGGGATAGGCTCCAGCACCCCCCGCGACCCTCGTGAGAAAAAGCGGTAGAAAATGAATGAATGAATGAACAACAGCTGTCCAAATAAACACTGTTTCCCGTGTGGGAAGTGTACAATTAGGCAGTGAATGCGTCACGTGTGTGAAACAATCAGGCTGCAGGGACCTCGGGTACAAATGGCGTCCAATCTGGGCTCATTCAAAATTTGCTCCATTTGCATGACTCCGGTTTTATTATTATCACGGAGCGATGCTTTTCCGACATACATGTACTGTATTAGCACCGCTTTGTTCTCGTGCTGCATTCACATGCTATCCCCAAATGACTTCCACATGTGACTAAATGGAATAAATCGGTTTTCCGATCTAATGGTGGCAGTAAAGGGGGGGCCGGGCCGTGGGGACTTTTAATTGAATCAAAACGGCGGGGCGGAGCCCACCCTTGAGGGGGAAATACTGTACTTGTGGAGCGAGCGTATTATGATGACCGCCTTCGCCTGCTGTATCGCCGCCGTCGCCGTCCGCCGCCCGCTAATGGATTGAAAAATGGAAGCGGCGCGCCCTCACGCCGATGGGAAGAATCACTTTAGGATTCCGCTCAAGCAGAAACTTTTCTTCTGCCGTCAACACATAAATGAAATCGCTCCTCGCCGAGCCGCTCTAAAGCTTTTCTACCGCGGGGAAGCCGCCCTCGAGCATGGCATTTATCCTGGCAGTTCACCATGAAAGCGACCTTTTAGTAGCTACATGCATCAGTCAAATCCTGGTCATGTCCCACTTGGCTATGCTGGAGCCTATCCCAGCTGACTATGGGCGAGAGGCGGGGTCCACCCTGGAATGGTGGCGAGCCAATCACAGGGCACATATAGACAAACAACCATTCACACTCACATTTGTACCTATGGACAATTTGGAGTAGGCAATGAAGCTAACATGCTAATTTATTCCACCCATGGCCCGCCTCCAGACACGCCCACTCCACTGTGATTGGTCACATGCCCAAAGTTCTTCCTAACTAGAGCAGCTACACACAATAACCAGCCCTGAAAACTTTGTAGATATTCCGGAATCTTAAACCTATTCCAGATGGATTTCCTTGGATTGGTGCTTCCTGCCTAAATGCTCAGTTTTTAATTTATTCCACCCATGGCCCGCCTCCAGACACGCCCACTCCACTGTGATTGGTCACATGCCCAAAGTTCTTCCTAACAAGAGCAGCTACACACAATAACCAGCACTGAAAACTTTCTAGATATTCCGGAATCTGAAACCTATTCCAGGTGGATTTCCTTGGATTGGTGCTTCCTGCCAAAATGCTCTGTTTTAATTTATTCCACCCATGGAATAAATTCCTCCAGGCACGCCCACTCCACTGTGATTGGTCACATGCCCAAAGTTCTTCCTAATTAGAGCAGCTACACTAGCAGCTAATAGAGTCGCTATTTTATGGAAAAAAAAATCTAAATATTAAAACATTTGTCACTTTTTACAAGAATAAACATAATATTATGAGGAAAATAATGTAATTTTAGTAGCATAAAATTAGAATTTATTTTTTTTTTACAAGTTGGAATATTACAAGAAAAAAACAAAATAAAGTTGTCATTTATGGAAATGTAGGTTGCAAAAAAGTGGCACATTAATAAAGTGGTACAAGAATAGAGTGGTACATTAATAAAGTGGTGCAACAATAAAGTCAAACGATGATAGTAATCAGGTCATAATTCAAGTACATTTGGAAAAAATTAACTGCGGAAAAAAGATTTTAAAATCTGTCATTTCAAATAAGAGAACAAAGTCGCATTCTAACAAGAAAAAAATGTTACAATTTTATGATAATAAATTGATAATATGAGGAAAAATATTTTAAGAGCTGAGAGTTGAAACATTAGAGAAAAAATATCATTTTTTGCAAGTGTACCTAATGACGTGTCCGGAGAGTGCGTAACTTCCCAATGCTTACTTCCGGGTTCCGGCACCGGAAGTCTTGGTGCTAGAAAGGCGGATCCCTTTGTGCTAACTTGTCTTTCTCCATTTAGTGACACGCTTTCCTGCGTCCTTTCGTGTTTTAGTCACAATAGCAATAACATTGAGCCCCATCTCTTGAAATCAAGTCATTTTTTCGACACAATCGGTTTATTTCTCTCCCCGCCGTGACAACAGGAAGTGTACGCCCTCCCCGCTAGCAACAAAGCTAACTTTTTTTAACACCACTCTTTAGCATTGAAGCCCAAGCAAGCTAGCAGCGGCAACACTCTCCCACCAGAAGAGCAACAACATGGGCGACAAAGACCTGACGTGGGCATTGAAAACCGGAGACGTTACCGAGGTGGAGGGCATGCTCCTATCGGTAAGGAATGAAGAGTTGTGCCCACTGAAGCGAGTTAATGCGCGGCAGTCCTCCGACAAGTGGCAGCGGAAAGTGCTGTGGTCGCTCGCTAGCATGCTAACGCTAGCCGGAGTTGGCTAATGACAAGTTGATTCAACCATTGTTGAATAACTACAATGAGCATCAAAGTGGCGTTGTTGTACAAAGTCGACACAAACGGGAAAATTGTTTTGAGACCGGTGTTAGCATTATGGCGTGCGGTCTCTCAGGCGACATGGATGACAGGAACGGATTTTTTTTTAAAAGCCATTTTAGATTTGGTTTACGTGTGCCTCGACACCATCGTCCTGGAATGAATCATTTTTACTTGGTTTTATCCTGCTCGTAAACGCCACAGTGGCTATTGAGGACACTCATGCAACCTGTTGGTATGGTAAGCTAGCATTAACGTAAACATAAACAACACATGTATTGTTTTAGCAGCTTGTCTATTTTGTTGAAACAGGTGTGAATGGGCTCTCCCTGGTGTGGGTGGGTCGGTGTGTGGGTGGGTGGGTAGTGGCTCCATCAGCCAGCTGAGGTTTTGGCTTGCAGAGACCTTTTCATGGCAGTGATGGTGCTGTTTTGGTTTTAAGCACTTTAACGCAGCTTATTGTGATCCCTGTTCTAGATCATGTGAACTTGTGCACCCGCTTAAAAAAAAAAAATCCAGTATGGTGTTGAACATGGCTTGTCACCGGAAGATCATATCACTTGGACCCGGGATCTTGTTCTTTGGGTTACCACCCAAAATTCAAGAAAAAACTCTCCAAACCAGAAGAAAAAAATGTCTAGCTATTGGGAACATTGGTCCCAAGTGGTGAAGATGGCTTCACCAAGGGCATCCACTGTCTGGAACCGATGGCCGTTTTTATAAACCTCCCTTGCCATCCGCCCCACAATTGGGATGTCAATCAGGGGAAGATGCGGCATGGTCCAAAAGAGTGATGTTCTTCTCCCTGAAGACGTCCTTGGTCAAGCCAGTATTGTAAACTGCAGCGTTGTCCTGTTGAAGAACATAGCTGTTACCAAACAGACCAGGGCCCTCAGGGTCATGAGGGATGCCCGGGGCAACATTCGCGGGTCGGCGGAGTTAGCGTGTCACTACGCTGTTGGTGTGCTTCCTATGCTGGCTTTTGTTGTTTTATTTCTTTTACTCCAGAATATAATTTATTGAAATAAACATTTTAATCAAGCAAACCCGCAATTGTCAATTCGATGAAAATAATAATAATAATAAAAATGAAGAGTTACTGATGAAGAAAGGCTTATTGGAGGATGCTAGGTCATACGGTATCTTCCATGAAAGACTTGCTGTCGTCCACCACAGAGGACCTCAAAGTGGATCAGGTGTTTTCATTTGAGACGCTGCTGTAAGCAGATCCACCTGGACCACTTGAGACCTCCTCTTCACTAAAGACTCTTTGCTTGCAGGAAGTGATGTCATCAAAGGCCGCCTTTGCGTGTGTCTATAATGTGGTCCCCTTTCTCTTCCCTGTGTGGCAGAGCGAGGACGTGAACCGAACCCTGGACGGCGGCAGGAAGCCTCTTCACTACGCTTGCGACTTTGGTCGAAAGGAAATGGTGGAGTTCCTCATCTCCAAGGGAGCAGATGTCAACGTAGCGTCTCATTGTCCAACCTGGCTCGCATCATCCCCCCCCCCTCTCCCCCCTTAAATAACTCGGTGTTTCTCTGCCACCCTCGCAGGCCCCCGACAAACACGGCCTCACTCCGCTGATCTCTGCCAGCCTGGAGGGCCATGCCAGCTGCGTCAAGGTCCTCCTAAACATGGTTGGTCTCATTCACACCTGATGACACCTTGGCAAGACCCCCCCGAGTCCTGATCGGGCGGCTTTGGCAATAATCTTTACACACACTTCATTTTTAAATGGAATTTTTAACAAATATTTCATAAATATATATTTTACAATTGATAACTTGGTAAACAAATATTATAGAATTGTTCCCCGATGTCATTTATCGCCCATTATCTGGCAGGACGTCACACTGTGGTCTTTCACCGTGTTTAAAGCTCATAAAGATCCTGCTGACTCGCCGCACTCATTCATACGTGCTCCTGTCGGCACGTGACGCTCACCCCTCCCCTTTCGCACCAAATGAGCCGCCCCAAACCACACTCGCCAGCCACCACTTAGAAAGGCAATTTGACCCCAATTGGCGACCCGGTCCTAAGATCCCGCTGCAGAGTGCTGACACCGGGTCACGTTGAGAAAACACACGTTTAGACGTGTTGGGTTGCAAAGTGGACGTCCGGCCTGATCATTAGGTACACCTGAACAATGCTAAAACTACGCTTAACGGCAGGTTGTAGTACATATTTATTTTATATTATACAAATACTTTTTTAAAAACAATAATGTTTTTGTTACTGCATGCAGTTGGAGCTTCATATTTAGTTGGACATGCCATGAGAGCAGTTGAAGAATGTGAAGAATGTACATTTTGGTAAGACCTGGGTTCGAATGGCCCATTAGAAATGAGCCGGAGGATCCCATTGGCGGCCCATCTAGTCATGGGACCATCCTGGGCCGGAATGAAGGTTGGGTTGGTACTGGTGCAGAGTGCAGTCCCATAACCGTCAGAGAAGGCTGTTAAGAAGAACCTATTTTATGCTCCCATGTTGGCTTCCAATGTTACTGGCATGACAAGGAGATCCCACCATCATCATCCTCCAATGAAACAATGGAGCTTCAGGTCGTGCAGGGGCGTCAGACGGCAGGCGGCTATGTTGAGATGTCGCAGGGGGGGCATCCCTCATGACTGAAGTCCCTGGTCATGACAAAGAACTTCTTGACAGAGGAATAAGCCGACTCTCTTGGACCATCCCGGTTCTTCCCCTCTTCTCCATCCAATGGAGAACATTTGGGATGGATTTACATTAATGGACACGAGTTCCAGATGGTGGTTGCCCATTTTTCACCTTGTGAAGAAGAGTGGAACTTTCTATACATTTACTATACACTTTTTTTTTTAGCTATGGTTTTAAACGTTTAACCAGGTGATGAACAGTCTGGTTGACTTTAATGCTTGTTTGGAATAAACATGTTTGACTTGGAACCTCCATAAGATGCACCAGTGCTAAATGGCTAAATGGCTAAATGTACATTCTTGCCATTTTCAACTGCTCTAGTCTTGAATTTCTGCAGGCACGCGGTGCTTTCAATGTCAGTAAACACTGCCAGTAAATAATGGAAAGCGTGATGTCATCATTGCATTCGTATGGTGTCATCATGTGGCTGAGTGTGCTGTTCATTCATGAGCCCGGCCCCAAGGGAGGTGGTATGATGCCTGCCTCCATGACACCTGATGTCTGTTCATCTTCGTATCCTCCGCAGGGCGCCGACAAATACCAGAAGGGTCCGACCGGCATGACTGCCTTCGAGATGGCGGAAGACGACAACATCAAGGCTCTTCTCAAGTGAGGGGGACACTGGGGGGTGGGGGGGGGTGTTCGGCCCCGCCGGCAGATGGATGCAGCGGGTGGCAGCTGAGGGAAGATGGCTCCGCCCCTTCACCTTTATTGACCTCTTCTCACTGTCTGTTAGCCAGGTGAGGGGGGTCATCTTACCTTTCTGAACCTTTCCTCTACTCCCGCCTCTCCGGGATGGGATTTTGTCTCGTTTTTTTTGGGGGGGGGCTTTCCATTTCTTGAGCGGATTGGGGTGGGGGGGGTGGAGGGCTGACACGTGGGCTAAGCACTTAAATGTTCCTATTTTGTACCAATCCACTCATAGCGTGTGGCCTGATTGCACTGTACAACTATCCACTAAAGAAAGGTTGCGTTCTTTTAATACCCGCCCCCCCGCCCCCTCCCCCCGGAATCGACTTCTCGGAGCCGCGTTAACATATCACATTGTGCTTTGGAATGGGTGACGCATCATTGATTTCCTGTGTCCATTGACCAATCACCATGCCGGCTAACGACCAGGAGCACTTGAATGTTGTACAAGTCACGCTAACGGCAAAAACACATCACAAAAATACGCGTTTGTTTTGCTTTGCTACTGAGTGAATAGGAGTTTAATATTAAACTGGACTGTGGGGATGGGGATGGGGGGGGGGGGGGGGGGGGGCAGAACACCCCCTCTTCTAACCCCCCTCCCGTTGCCTTTGGGTTTGCTTTAGCTTGCATGTCTGCTTCTTCTTAGGCCGTCGCTCCACGTTTTCTTTTCTCGGTTGCTGTCAAATTCCGACTAATACTACGACTGGTGTCATGGCCGCCACAAGAAAATAAACGCTCTGAAACGCTGACTTTGTTGTGACAAAAAGTCTGTACAAACAAAAATAAAAATGTCCTTAAAAGCTCATTTGAGCCTTTCTTGCGTCATTCATTCATGAGTACTCGAACATCCAAAGGTAACATGGTGAACGATCGGTAAAATTGGATCACAACGTTCACGCCGTCTTATTGTAATAGAAATTTTGCCCATCATCCTCAATCCTTATGCGAGACATGAACACGCGTCTTTCTTTTATCTCTGCGTTCTAAAGATATAAAAACAGCTAAAATAAGAGGCGGCTAACAATGCTAAAAACCTCCAAAAAGCACATCATGTGACCTGCATGTGAAACACACCGTTATCGTTGGGAACATTGTTACGCCTAACAATGCTAGTCGCTAGCCCGTGGCGTAGTGACGACTTGCCACAGGCTAGCAACTAGCTTCAGCACACACCGGCTCCCGGTGCCTCAGGCCACTAGCCAAAGGCAAGGCTCCATGTTGGAGCTGTCCGTTTGTTTTTGGAAGCTAGGTGTAGCCTTCCTTTCTATGTTGCTATGTGGCATCAGGAAGGAAGTTCTACTAAAGTACTCAAGTATGACGTGTTAGCGTCTGTGTACCTGTTACCATATGCTCACAGCATGGATACAAAACCTCGGTGGAGCTTTTTGGAGCGCTTTGAATTGTTGTGTCACATGACGTGCGTTCATTAGCTGCCTCATTTTACCTGTTTTTATATCTTTAGAAGGTACAGAAAAGAGAAAGTGAGATGTATGTTGATGATGGGTAACATTCCATCTGCGTAGAATATAAAAGATGTTTTTTCGGTTAATCGGCCACTTCGAATTGACAGCCGGGATAGGCTCCAGCACCCCCCCGCAACCCTCGTGAGTATAAGCGGTAGAAAATGAATGAATATTTCCTTTGCCTCCATGGAGTCATCTTCATGTCTGGCCTAGGAAGACCCTGTCAATGATGATGATGATGATGATGGTCCAGGTGGACATTCATGTGAAATGACTCATCTGCCATACATTTTCATTTTGATGCCAAATTGCTTTTTTTTTCCCCCTTGTAAGAACAACCCCCCCCCTGGATAATTCCCACTTGCATGCTTGACACCTGAGATCTTGTGCTGATAATTAGGTTGCAAGTGCTTGTGTAGCAGATTCTGTTTTCTACACAAAAGAACGGCAGATTTTGCAACATCCTCATGTGGATCAACACCAAATGAGACACACACACACACACACATCTTCTGTATGTATATTCTAGTGTCATACTGCTGGGGGGCGGGGGGTGGGGGATGGAGAAAAATGTCCAAGGCGATGTTGACATGGGTTGAAATGTTTACTTGGCCCGGCTCGACAAAACTTTGTGTGTAGAATAACCTCCAGCAAGGCCACACCTTCAAAATAAATTGCGTCATAAGACTTAATTCATTGTTGTAAAAAAAAAGTGTAAAAAAAAAATAATAACTACAGTAAACCTCGGATATATCGGAAATTCGCTCACAACGGACAGATAAAAAAAGAACCGATTTTTCTGTAATGCATTTCCAATAAAAATTCATTGCATATATCAGATTTTTTTTATAACGGATTTCGCCTATTTTGGACAAAATCTCCAGTCCCGTTCCAATGCATTTCCATTCAATTTCCCTCGCATATATCGGATGGCCGCATCGTGGCGCTCCGATTCGCCGAATCGTGACAGGCCGCTATACGACGTCATTTGCAGCGTTGCCTGCGTTGATTTACGCATATACCGGATATAAATCCGATATATTAAGATTAAGATATGCCTTTATTCATCCCTCAGTGGGGAAATTTGTATTGCACAGCAGCAAGAGTACAGAGTCAGTTAAGCAGTACAAAATACACAATATAGAAAAATAAACAATATAAACGACCCAAGTATTAACAAAAATCAACAGTTTTTCCCAGAGTTATATACAATACAGTATGTAGACAATATGAGACGAGTAAAACGGATGCGTAAAACGGACATTTTCCGGTATACGCATATAACGGATTTCGCTTATATCGGACAAAACCAGTGGGAACAATTGAATCCGATATACATATCCAGGTTACAGGTTTACTGTAAAATAATTTTCAAGGTGCTGGACCTCTAAGTGCTAAATTTCACACTCGACTCTTCATGAGGAGTCACGTAAGTCATAGATTAGTCCAAGATCAGTCATAAACTGGACTAATGCACCAGCAAAGGAGTTAATAACTGATAAGGGAGAGGCAGACGGCAAATATGCCCAAAAGGCAATCGGGGGGGTCCTTATTAATTATGCTAATGATTTGGATGTGCTACTTCATTAAGCGGCATGTTGACCCGGGCTGATCACAATGGAAGTGCTGCTTAATGTCTGTAGCAACCAGACTGGGGTGGTGGTGGTGGTGGTTTGGGGGGGGGGGGGACTGTGTACATACGTCTGCTAATTACAGCATCTGCCAATCACCATGGAGACGCCGGCCAATCAGTTTGCTAGCTAATCTGTAAGAGGCAGAGCTTGATTGTTGACTGACGACACCAATCAACCTCAATGATGAAGTTAATGAGTTGCTTTTATTCTGCCGTGAAAAAAAAGCTTCATGCTTGGATTTCTTACATTTATCAGAAAAAAAAAAAAAATCAGAAATAAACAAAGATGCGAACTTGAAAAAGACAGACTTTGACCAAGTCTGTTTTTGATATTTGGACTTTTTGGGATAAAACCTGGCAAAAAATAACAACACATTTAAATAACACATCAAAAATAAATCAATACATTAATTTCACGAGTTAAAAGTAGGGCACTTTTTATGAACCCTGATTGAAGTCTTTCATTCTGACTCATCACAAAGTGAGTACAGTATGGACGCGGGATGAAGGTCTCGTTTATTTCATTTATCAGCACATCCTTTTACACCTACACATCTTTTTCACTTTGAAAAGTACAGCGTTCCCTTTCTTCTACTTCCTGTGATGTCAACCGGGCCGTCGTTTTTCACATACTAAACATGAGGCGATAAAAGAAACCCATCGAGGACGGAGAACCCGCATCGCCGCTCGGAGCGTTTGCACCTTGCTGGTAGGTTCCCGAAAGAAGATCAAATACTTCGGTAGTGCGTGGAAATTAACTGACAGCCGCTATCTCCCGATGGGAATAATCGGAAGCGCTCCAAACACGTCAGGAAAGCACTGCAGTTTTAGGGAAGTCAGCCCAAGTCCATTGCGACCTCGGATGAGTACGACATAAATCCCGCTAGGAGGCGGCGGATGGTATCGATGGAATCATACGGATGCTTTAATTACAAATTATGAATTCCCTATTCCCTATCGTGGAACGTTTCTGTGATCACCGCAGGGCGATGTTCATCGATGAGCGGCGAGGCTTTTACCGAAGAGGTGGATTTACGAGCACGTTGGAGTGACGTGGAAACACGGAGGCTGCAGGGGCCGAAGCAAACATAATATCGAGGCATCATCCCAAGACTTCATAAAAACACATCCGCACTGGTTTTATTGTGCCGGATGCAGCCAATCAGGCGTGCCGAAACCTCCGACGGACAGGCTGTATGTCTCGGCATTGATCAGGGCGTAAAGCAGTCCACAGGGCGTTGTTTATCAGCGTTATTGTGCTAATAAAGCGTAGCACGGTGGGACGAGTCAGCTGGCGGTAACGAGTACTGATGGCTTCTTCCTGGGATCATGCTTCATCTTTCCGCTTCGGATGGACGAACCCCCCAAAAAAAAGTGGAATCCTGAAGAACGGTGATGATCTTTTAAAGCAAACACCGAGGCTGACCTCCACACCTTAACTTGCCACTCCCTAACATCCAAACTCCTGTTTGCCGAGACCCTGACCTCCGGCATTTGGAGCAAATAATCTCGCACAGCTGAGTTATGAGTTATGAGCGCCGTTCCAGGTGGATTTGGCGGGGCTTAGCTGGAGAAAGGTTGACGGCGTATTTGCGAAAAGGACAGCGACATCTTGAAATCCTCGGGGGATTGATCCTGGAGATGCTATTGCTGCTCATAGATGGGATAATCATTGTTCAAAGTACCAGAAAGAACATTCCTGGGAAGACTTGATCCGATCTGTGAGGGCTTAGTTCAGGAATGACAAAGGAATGGATCTACCCTGGAAAACCAGCAGAGTCTATCCGCTATCCGCCCTTGGAATGGATCATGGACTTTGAGATATTGATCGATTTTATAGTTAAAGACCATAAAGACCTCTATGGTCTTTGGTCCACATTGGGTCTTCCATCCAGTACTTGAAGCCAAATCTTCTGTATCACCAGTGTGCTCCTAGACCACACGTGCCAAAGACCATAGACCAAAGACTCCATGGTCTTTGGTCCACATTGGGTCTTCCATCCAGTACTTCAAGCCAAATCTTCTGTATCACCTGTATGCTCCTAGACCACAGCAGCCAGCCCCAACATCTATGGTCTTTGGTCCACATTGAGTCTTCCATCCAGTACTTGAAGCCAAATCTTCTGTATCACCTGTATGCTCCTAGAACACATTTGGTCCACATTGGGTCTTCCATCCAGTACTTCAAGCCAAATCTTTTGTATCACCGTATGCTCCTAGACCACATGTGCCAAAGACCATAGAGGTTGGGGCTGGTCCACATTGGGTCTTCCATCCAGTACTTCAAGCCAAATCTTCTGTATCACCTGGTTGCTCCTAGACCACATGTGCCAAAGACCATAGACCAAAGACTTGGTCTTTGGTCCACATTGGGTCTTCCATCCAGTACTTCAACCCAAATCTCCTGTATCACCTGTATGCTCCTAGAACCTCTATGGTCTTTGGTCCACATTGGGTCTTCCATCCAGTATTTCAACCCAAATCTTCTCTATCACCTGTATGCTCCTAGACCACAGCAACCAGCCCCAAACTCTATGGTCTTTGGTACACATTGGGTCTTCTGTCCAGTACTTCAAGCCAAATCTTCTGTATCACCTGTATGCTCCGAGACCACAGCAACCAGCCCCAACGTCTATGGTCTTTGGTCCACATTGGGTCTTCCATCCAGTACTTCAAGCCAAATCTTCTGTATCACCTGTATGCTCCTAGACTACATGTGCCAAAGACCATAGAACCATGGAACCTCTATGGACCAAAGACCATAGAGGTTGGCAACCAGCTCCAAACTCTATGGTCTTTGGTCCACATTGGGTCTTCCATCCAGTACTTCAATCCAAATCTTCTGTATCACCTGTATGCTCCTAGACCACAGTAACCAGCCCCAACGTCTATGGTGTTTGGTCCACATTGGGTCTTCCATCCAGTACTTCAAGCCAAACCTGTATGCTCCTAGACCACATGTGCCAAACTCGTGCTAAGGAGGTTCAAGACGCTGCAGGTTTTCTCTCTTTAATTGACGAGCTCCTTCCCTCAAATTGAAGGAGGTGCTGATCATTAAAATCACCTGCTGACTAATTGATCTCTGAATATATTAATTAGAGTTTGGAGTCACTTTTGGTTTCGTTATGGAAAAACCTACTTTCCAACATCCATGGCAAGTCTTCAGATTTGTGGTTTTGAGCCTGGTCTTTAACGTCAGGTAGATGATCCACTGTCACCATCCGTGTCTTTTGGTCAGGAGGCCAATAGGTCTCTCAGATCTTCGGCAGAACCATCTGATTTTCTGGATCATGTCTTGTGGTTTTCTGCTCGGTTCTGTGCAGGTGTTTACTCTCTGATCGTAGCTAACGATCTGTTCAACATAACTTTGGCAGCCCTGCCCCACACTTTGTAAACCGCCGGCATAGACCGATGAGGCTGGGGTTCTAGGACTCCCTCGGGAGCCATCAGGACCAGGCCACTACTTTTGATTCACCCCCTTGTTTCTCCTCGCGGGGGAATCGGCTTCTTTGTTTATGCGGCAAAAGATTTGACCTGTCGGAACCGAAACAAGGAGGTTGATTCCATCGCTCCGCTGTCTTCGCTTTCTTTTCCTCTTGTTTGCTCGTCGTCGTCGTCGTTGTCGTCGTGGTGGTGGCACACTCTATTAACCTTTGCTGGGAGCCGTTACTGTACACTTAATGATGACTGCCGTGCTTGCCTCGCCTTGTCGCTCTTTTATCGCAACCTTGCACGCTAATGAATGTTTACAAAAGAAACTGTTGATGTAAAAGTTTTTTTTATTATGTAAGCAAAGCAAGGCATTTATCTACAAGGCAATAACGAGGCTTCGGAATTGCTATGCATCACCCGTCCTCCACAGTTTGTCAAATATATATTGTTTTTTTTATTTTATTATTTTATTTGGGCAAATATATGAACGATTACTGTGCATTTATTACATCAATCAAAATATAATTTTCCATTATTTACATTTGTATTCAACTATTTGATCACAAACCCAAAAGGAGTAGGATGAAGCAAAAGCTTATAAATGCCTATCATTGTAATATTATTATTGTTATTATCGTTATTATCATTCATTCATTCATTCATTTTCTACCGCTTATTCCTCACGAGGGTCGCGGGGGTGCTGGAGCCTATCCCAGCTGTCTTCGGGCGTAAGGCGGGGTACACCCTGGACTGGTCGCCAGCCAATCACAGGGCACATATAGACAAACAACCATTCACACTCACATTCATACCTATGGACAATTTGGAGTGGCTAATTAACCTAGCATGTTTTTGGAATGTGGGAGGAAACCGGAGTACCCGGAGAAAACCCACGCATGCACGGGGAGAACCCGAGGGTGGAATTGAACCCTGGTCTCCTAGCTGTGAGGTCTGTGCGCTAACCCCTAGACCACCGTGCCGCCCTATCATTATTATCATTATTGTTATAATCTCAATATCATTAATATCATTATCACCATTATTATAATCATCATTAATATTACCATTTTCATTATAGTTGTAACAATTTTTGGATTTTAATAAATTGGTGAAATTTGGTCAAATATGGCCAATAATTAGTCCAAAATATGCTTGGGACTAAATGAGGCATTTTTAAGCATACAAATTAAAAATGAAGTCGGATACAAATCTAATGCATTCAAAGATGTTGTGATAATATGTAGTGTTCTACACCGCTCACTAGGTGTCAGTAATGTTACACCGACGAGACAAAAGCCACTGCAGGAAGTACCAACGAAAAAAGCAAGTTAATATTGTACGTGTTCATATTCTCTTATTTCGTCTACGATAATATTCGGTGATCGGAGTAACCACGGGGTATTATTACTTCATGTCTAGAGGCCTCTCATGAAGTTAAAATGCGTATCTAGAAGGTAATAAACGGGTCAAAAACATACCACTTCCACACGGATAGGGAGGATAACTTAACAGTTATTTAACCTTTAACATGAACATTAATCAAACGTAATAATTTTTTCTGGGTACATGATACAGTAAACCTCGGATATATCGGATTCAATTGTTCCCACTGGTTTTGTCCGATATAAGCGAAATCCGTTATATGCGTATACCGGAAAATGTCCGTTTTACGCATATATCGGATTTATATCCGTAAATCGGATTTTATCCGTTATAAAAAGGCACTTCCTTGACTATGTTTCCAATGTACCTGGACGCGCAGGCAACGCTGCAAACGCTGCAAACGCTGCAAATGACGTCACGATTCAGCGAATCGGAGCGCCACGATGCGGCCATCCGATATATGCGAGGGAAATTTAATGGAAATGCATTGGAACGGGACTGGAGATTTTGTCCGAAATAAGCGAAATCCGTTATAAAAAAATCCGATATCCGAATGAATTTTTATTGAAAATGCATTACAGAAAAATCGGTTCTTTTTTTATCTGTCCGTTGTGAGCGAATTTCCGATATATCCGAGTCCGATATATGCGACGTTTACTGTACCATACAGCATCCATATCAAACTTTACATTAAACTTTCATATCAAGGCGGGGGCCTCAAACTAGTGGCCTGCGGGCCACATATGGCCCGCGGGCCGCGTGTTTGAGACCCCTGGTGTACTCCTTTTGGGCTTGTGATTAGATAGTTGAATACAAATGTAAATAATGGAAAGTTATATTTTGATTGATGTAAAAAATGCACTGTAATGGTTCATATATTTGCCCCCCCCCCCCCCCCCAAAAAAAATAGCTGAGCTCATAGCTGAGTGAAGTGTCCTGGTTTCGGGTAATGAAAATATGGCGGCCTGCTGCTTGCATCACTGGTTCATATCCTGTGCGTCCGCTCTCATTTGACATTTCATCACATTCAATTAAATCTCGGCTTAAATGTCTTTAGCGACCTTTCACCTCCGCGGCGTCCATATTAGCTTCAAGACCGCAGGTTCATCTTCGCTGCATTCTGATGTATTTCTATTAGGTACTTTTTTTTTTGTGACGCTAAATATTATTTATTATAATATTTCATACGTGACTGCAAAAGATGGCGGCTGCTCCTTGGAGTTAAGATTCATTCCCAAACTTGTGGAAATGATGCGAGTTGTTTATTTATTTCCTTCATGCTTCACTGCCTTGCTCTCATTTCCTGGGCTTTGCAAAGTGCTTTGGTCTGCTTTCTGCTAATGAAACAAATATGCCCCCCCCCCCCCCCCCCCCCAACACAAGCGCTAGCGGACAAATGTAGCGGCTAATGAAAATGCTATTATGTGGACTGAAATATTGTCATTTGTTTGTTTTCACAAAAGGCGTACCGAGCCGCAATGATTATCCCCACCTGTAAACACGTAGCGGCCGGAACGCCGATCCAATACTCGGCTAAGTTTGGACTAGTTTGCGCGTTGGCAGGTATTGATTCCCGATGATGGAGAGCTCATTCGGGGCGGCCGACGATGCGCCCGCTCCTTTTTTCTGTTTGTCTAACAAGCAAGCGCGGTCAGGCCACAAGTGGCTCGTTTTTCTTCATTAAAAGTGAAAATTATGTGTTTGATTTATGCCAGGAAGGGCCGCCTCGTTGCCGTAGAAACCGATGCACCCGGAGACGTTATTCAGGCCACGGTGGTTATTGGAAGTGGGAGACGGGAAGTGGGTCGTCTTTCAGGACAATGAACCACCTGTGTCTTTTTGTGTCCTGTTTTATCTCGGGTGCTCCCAAGTCGATTCTTCTGACGGGCATCAGGACTTTTAGTCACCGGAAGGTCCCCAGGACTTATGAGGTTTGGGGGCTCCGGGTGACCAGGATAGCCGGGCTATAAAACTGGCTGTTTGGGGTCAGACCATTGGCCTTCTCACTTTTGGGTCGACCAGTTCTGATGCTGACTGATTCAACAAGGGCCATGTTCCGCCCATTCCTGGTCTCCGTCCCTGCCCATCAATCTCCAACCTGGGTCTTTACCATTATTGGGCGGTCTGCTTCCGGGGCTCGTTCTTCCTTCACCTGGTTTTATCATAAGCCAGTGATGTCAGTCCTACCTCACCATTAGATATCGGAGGGCTGTTGGCCGAATATTCCGTAGCGATCAGGGTCGGTTTCTTGTCCTTTCAGGGACGGACTGCAGCACTGGAACGGTCAGGAGTTGTTTCGTCGAATCGAATCGGCATCTTGTCATTGAATGGTTTTCTCGAACGAGTCCTCCATTTCCAGAACATCCGCGGGACTGAGGGAATCCACTCTAAGCCCAGAATCACAGGAACCGTCTGGAGATTGGGCGTCACCAAAAACCATTTCTTCAACCGTCCCACCAAGAGTCGTTTTGCCCTTTGCTGATCTTGGCTGGCTTTGGTTCAGGCAGCAGATCAGCTGGTACGGAGACTCGAAACTGTGGAAGTTCAATCCTCGTTCCCTCCACTCAGTCACTGTTGTTGTGTCTCCGGGCAAGGCACTTCACCATCCTTGCCCCCAGTGCCGATCCTCCTGATGACTGTTTTAGAACGTCAATCAGTCGACGATTGGATGGAGCTCCGTGAGTCCCTGAATAAGAATTTCATTGTGGTGGCCCGCCAAAGATACATTTGGACCGCCACAGATGGATTTTGTGCCGCTTTTTAGAAAACTAGAAAAAAGTTTTTTACGCTAAACCAAAAAGTTTTACCCGAGGATTCGGGGCGTTTATGAACTCCGTGAACTCCCAACGCTTTGGTGAATGAATCTTCATCAGTCCTGACCTGATCTGCCCAGTTTACCTCCGATAATCAGCATCATGTTCATGTTGGGGTCACCTGTATCCTGTATCTGTATCATACTGAACCCCGTCTCCGTGTCCTGGTTTAAGACCCTCCCGTGTTTACCAATCGGTGTCATCCTCGCCCGACCGAACCTTCTTCCAAGTCACCTGTAGCTGCTAATGACTAGCCACTCCGGCTCCGTTCGATGTCGTTTTATCGTCATGACGGGGGAGCACCACTTCACCACCGCTCCGGAACTTTTTGGGTACGTTTGTGTTGACGCCTTAATTGACTTTGGCTTTGCTAATGATGTTGTCCCGCGCTGCAAAGTGGAACTAGCACAAATAACGTAACGCTACAACGCAACCGGGCTGGCTCGCCTCGTAATGGCGAGACAAGTTGGGGGGGTTGGGGGGGGGGGGGTGTCACTGAGCGGAAACAACAGCTTGTCACAAGCAGGAAGCTGTGCTAGTTTAGTCTTAATCGTGTTGTTGTTTACTTCTCCTGCAGCACGTTCTATAATAATTAGCTACAAGTGCGACGTCGCCACCTCATTAAGCGTTGTCACCTTCCCGGGCGCCTTTTAAAACATTTCAAACACTTTTTTTCCAGTTTTCCACAGATGGCTCAGAATTGGTGACGTTCCCGTTTATGAAACTCTGGAAAAAAAAAAAAACGAGAAGCAATCCAGACTTCCTTTGCTGGGAACACGCGAGCCAAAGCCGAGAACCCGAGGTGATCCGCTTGTGAAATGGAAAAGCGGCTTGAAAAGTAAGCGGGGCGAGACGGACGGGAGAGACGGGATCTGACGACGGGATTGTGGCGTTTGCATGACTCGATGACGACTTATGTTGTACACGCGCCTTTTGTAGGACCCGGGAAGCGTTTTAATTACGATACCAGGCGTGACGAGCCGATTGGGAGGCGGTGACAGATGTGATCTAACGAGGCGCTGCGGCTTTCAGAGCTTCGGAGGGTGGAGGAAGTGTGAGCTTTTAACAAGGCAGACATTTGGATTGAGATGGCTTTTTGGTGGGGGGGAAAAAAAAATAAAGAGGACAGCAGGAAGTCGCTGCAGGAAGCCTGTTTGAGTCCCGTTTAAATGTCAGCTGCTTACAGCGCACTCATCCTTCTTATTGTTGCTGTGACGGCCACCCCCCAATCATGTGCTTTGATTGCACATCCAAGGAGCATGTTTGGATGAAACATTGTCCCGGATCATCTCCTACATGCACTTTTCACATATCCCAGTGCAGTTCAGCATTCCGAGAATGAAACCGGAGGCTCCAAACCTTCTTCTAATCCTGTTTAGGATTGCTTTCATGATTAAAAAAAAAAAAGAAACCAAATTGATTAAAAAGGCGATTAATGAGCTTTGCATCAGGTGTTGCACATCTCAAGTCCAGGATCTTGGACCCGTTATCAGGTCCCATCAGTGACTCAACACTGCCCCCCAGTGGTCAATTATTCCACTGGCATTTTTTTTAATCTCAAGTGCTGGTGGTCTTTTCCTTCTCGGGTAATCTGGGAAATACTTCTTGTTTTATTGATGACCATCGCCATGGCAACACAGCGGCACCGGTACGGCCATGTTTGGACTCGTCTTTTTTCCCACTTTGTTCACGTTTTTTCATTTCATTTGTATTTGTATTATATTGATATATTTGTATAATAATATCGTTATGATTCTGCAACCTTAATTAGGATAAGCGGCATAGAAAATGGATGGAAGCATATTGTTATGATTTTTTTTAGAACGTCAATCAGTCGGCGATTGGACGGAGCTCCATGAGTCCCTGAATAAGAATTTCCCATTCACGCATTTCATTGTGGCGGCCCGCCAACGATACATTTAGACCGCCACAGATTGATTTTGTGCTACTTTTTAGAAAGCTAGAAAAAAATCGCATGCATTCATGGCTACTGCTACACAAAAGGTAAATAAGGGCAAGTTCTATTTTTTTAACGCTAAACCAAAAAGTTTTACCCCGAGTATGGGCGGCGTTTATGTTTACTTGTCGTCAGGATGCTTGATATTCTTCCTATCATCAAATAGAAAAAGCCTCCCAAGCGTCCGCCGCGCCGTTTGATGAAAGTAGAGAGAGCGTGGATGTTTGCGATGACGCTACGTGACCCGAGCGGCGTACCCACGCTCCTCCTCCGTTCACGCCATCGAGCGGCAGCGAGCCCTTATCTGCTGAGGTTAAACGTTAGACGGAACATTGAAGACGTCCAACATCTCCAGCTTCTTCTTTTTCCAGTGCCTCTTTAATTTCCCACAGGAACATCCGCCGGAATATTATCTGCCTTTTAAGTTGGCGCCTCGGAGGATGGCGTGTTGCTGGATACGCAGGGCGCAAGACGAGATCGGGGAAGATTGCTTATGAGTGTCGTTCACAAACACCGAGATGACAAATGGGGTGCTGGTGCAGGAAGTAGAAGAACGTTGAGATCTTTCAAAACGCAAGCAA
This sequence comes from Doryrhamphus excisus, assembly GCF_030265055.1. Lineage (NCBI taxonomy): Eukaryota > Metazoa > Chordata > Actinopteri > Syngnathiformes > Syngnathidae > Doryrhamphus > Doryrhamphus excisus. The sequence goes on along the minus strand of NC_080472.1, from coordinate 21,802,237 downwards.
AGACGCGTCCGGATGTTTTCTGTTGGATGCTTCAGGTGTTTAGGTGCCAGATGGTAGAGTTCTCTCATCCTCTACCAAGCAACCAGGAAGCATCCTGACCCCCACGGGCAGCTCATGTGCCCATGAAGGCCACCCAAAGGACCAGCATGAAAGAAACACATCCAATATAATGAAAAATAATCATACACATATTTCAGCTCAAACCTGAAAACCTGGGAAAAGGTTGCTGGGGGGGGGGGGGGCATTTTAATTTCAGTGTTACTTTAATTTTCCATTATTGATATTTAATATTAGTACTGAATATTTAACTACATAAATTGGAAAAAAAACAGCTGTAACTTTAAGAGAGAAGAAAATGAAAATATCAAGAGAACAAAGTTGTAGTCTAACGAGAAAAAACACCCATCTACCATCCATCCATGTACCAACCATCCATCCATCCCTCTACCAACCAACCACCCATCTACCATTCATCCATCTACCAACCACCCATCTACCAACCACCCATCTACCATCCATTCATCCATATACCAACCACTCATCTACCAACCATCCATCCATCTACCATCCATCCATCAACCACCCATCTGTCATTGATCCATCCATCTACCACCCATCTACCATCCTTCCATTCATCCATCTACCAACCATCCATCCATCTACCAACCACCCATCTACCATTCATCCATCTACCAACCATCCATCCATCTACCATTCATCCATCTACCAACCATCCATCCATTTACCAACCACCCATCTACCAACCATCCATCCATCTACCATCCATCCATCAACCACCCATCTGTCATTGATCCATCCATCTACCACCCATCTACCATCCTTCCATTCATCCATCTACCAACCATCCATCCATCTACCAACCACCCATTTACCAACCATCCATCCAACATCCATCCATCTATCATTCATCCGTCCATCTACCAGCCACCCATCCATGTACCAACCACCCATCCATTCAACATCCATCTACCATCCATTCATCCATCTACCAACCACCCATCCATCCAACATCCATCTACCATCCATCCACCATCCATCCATTCATCCATCTACCAACCACCCATCCATCCAACATACATCTACCACCCATCTACCATCCACCATCCACCCATCTACTAACCATTCATCCAAAATCCATCCATCTACCAACCATCCATCCAACATCCATCCATCCATCCATGCACCAACCATCCATCTACCATGCGTCCATCAATTTTCTATGCTGCTTATCCCTAGGGTCAGGTAGGGTCAGGGGTCATAGTATCATAAAGAGAAATAAACAAAACAATCTTTTAACAAAAACAAAGTAAAGTTGTAACATTTGTCAGGTTTGGTTGAGGAATACATTTGAAGGGCAGGAAGTGAAAATGACTAGAAAAAAAGTACATCATATGACCGTTGGAATATTTGGGAAGTTGATAGGAATAAGTTCTTTTTCTGCTCCAAAGCTGGGAGGCGCATAGACCTCTTAGCATCGCTACATCGCTAGACAGCAACCTTGGCACCCTTTGGTTTCACCATGTGGGGGAGAAGGTGTGGACCCCCTCCATGCATCATGTGACATCTGCTGTCATGAAGAGCCCGCCCTCTCTGGTCTGAGCTGCTGTCGTCCAGAAGCCGAGAGGGGATCCGAGCCAAAGGAGGCCGTCCACACATCTTGATTGTTTCCACATGGGAAGCCAGACGGCCGGAAGAGGAGGAGGAGGAGGTGGCAGAGGAGCAGCAAGACGTCTCCGTGGAGGACACGTGAAGGGAGATGCTTCCAAGATGTTGTGGAACACCGTCCGATTCATGTCTTGGTCCTTGGTGTTGGTCCTGGTGGACGCTCAGTACTCCCACACAGGTACGGTACATCTTTTCTTTTCACGTCTTGTTGATTCTGGATTCCATCACGGAGGAAATAGCTGCTTGGTCACATGACCCTAAAACAACTTCCACTTGGACTACCCCAGCTGATGGAACCGTCCACGTTCATGTCCTCTATGGAAGGTATGTCAGTGGGGCCGAGAAGGTCTTCAAAAGTATCCTTCCACTGTCCGACGATATCCTCAGTCCAGGTCAGCAGGCCCCCCGTCCCCACTTTTACAGGGGGGACCGGATACTGCGTCCCCTTTCTGAGGTGTCGGACGGTTTGGCGGCATGGGGTTCGGGAACTGTGGGAAATGTTGGAATGTGGTCTTAGTTATGGATAAACGGTCCAACAACATTTACACTGCACGGGTTCAGATCGGGGCGCCCACTCCAGGTCCCCACTGTGGTTGCCCAAACGGGTGTAAAATGTCCCCAGTGGAACCACGGAGTCCAGAACCCAAACTGGGTGGAGGTGAGTCTGACTACGTTTAGATGGAATGTCTCAACCTCTCACTAAAGCCGGGCCCCTTCCCCACCAGGGACCAGATTTGGCCACCCAAGACCAGTATCTAGGATTAGCATAGCGACACTTATTTTTTTCCATGTCCGGTTGTTCCCTGACTTCCCAAAATGTCCCCCTCTGCTTCCAGCTCTGTTTCCGTTGGCGTTGAGGACGAAGCGAGAGACGCCCCGGCTGGTGGACCCGTCCTTCCAGCGCTCCGTGGACGACGTCAAGCTGCTCTTTGAGGTGATTGGCTGTTACTTTGATGCTAGCATGCTAGCTGCTAACCACCTTTGTGACGTCACATGTCTCCGTTGCAGATCTTGCTGAGCGGAATGGAGATCGGAGGCGAGGACGACGCCCTCCTCATCCCGGATCCCGAGCTAGCCTCCCTCGGGAACGTGAGGTCGCTCCAGGTCATATGCCAAGACGTCCTCCCCAAGCGGCTTTCCCAAATCAAACGTCTCATAGCCGAGTTGGACGCACGCTCCCGTCCTCTGAACCGACGGGACTTCGAAAGAACCGTACTGACCCTGGTGTTCGCCGCCCAGACCCTCGCCGAGGCCTCGGAGCCGCAGCGGAAGGAGGCGTGGGCCAGCGCCGTCGTCCGGCTTTTCGGGGCCGTCAGGAAGGACCTCGGCCTAAAGTAGTCCCAGCCTTTCCGGATTATGTTGATCGTCAACAGGAAATGCTGCCATATTGAATTTGGAAGTCCCATTCCCAAAACCGTCCCGCTCATAAAATTGTCCTAAATATGGAATTACGGCTTTTTGTGGCACATGAACAAAAATAATGCTAGCTTTTCATTTCCATATTTGCAGTTTGTCGTCATAGTAACAACAGACGTAATACTTTATTAATACTTTATTCATCCAAAAAATAACATATGTGCAGAAAAATACAAAATATTCATTTTCTACCGCTTTTCCTCACAAGGGTCGCTGGAGCCTATCCCAGCTGTCTTCGGGCGTAAGGTGGGGTACACCCTGGACTGGTGGCCAGCCAATCACAGGGCACATATAGACAAACAACCATTCACACTCACATTCATACCTATGGACATTTTGGAGTGGCTAATTAACCTAGCATGTTTTTGGAATGTGGGAGGAAACCGGAGTACCCGGAGAAAACCCACGCATGCACGGGGAGAACATGCAAACTCCACACAGAGATGCCCGAGGGTGGGATTGAACCCTGGTCTCCTAGCTGTGAGGTCTGCGCGCTAACCCCTAGACCACCGTGCCGCCCACAAAATATGCATTTTTTTCCAAAATATGCTAATTTTCTTTCAATTAAAAAATACATTTTAGGCCATTTGTTTAGAGTAAAACACAAAATATTCAAACTTTTTTCAGTCGGTAACAGAAGATATGCCTATTGTCATTTTTTTCCGTGTGGGAAATACACAAGCAGCGTAAGAAAACTGCTGAAAGTAACTGTTATTAATATACAAATATAAATATTAACTGCTGAAAATCTGCACTCATCCAAAAGTGTCAAGTTCTTTGTGCCCCGTTGCCACCAGCCTGGTACACACAGCATTGCCGACCACCCCCCCCGCCCCCCCCCCCCACCATCTTTGTCATCTCCGACTGTGATTTCATTCCAGACAATTCCCGCCTTGGCGACTACAAATGAATACATTTCCCGCGGCGGGAAAGACGGATGGCGGCGGAAATGAAAAGCGATGGGAGGAATTTCCTGCAGGAGACGGGAAGAAGGTTGTTTTCGTGGACGTTGATGGAGCGTAAAGAAGAGATGATGTCGGATCAAAGGAGGGGGCGGCCCGGGGTTGACCTGCGTATCTTTAGCGTCATTCCAAAGAGAAGGAAAAACCTTCCGTGCTCCGGCAGCGTTTTGATGGAAAGACGGTGGATGTAGCATACGTGGCTAACTATGGCTGCATGTACTTCCAACTGGAAAGTCAACCATCACAGGATATACGTAATACTGCAGTATTCTGATATGTTGTCATTCATTCAAACACGTGCTTAAGTTCACTGGATGAACGCATCTTAGTCATGATGTTGAAACACCGCCCTCCTGTGGCTACAACTGGAAATACTTTTTTTTTTTTTTACATGTAATTATTTTTATTTCAGTATTTATTCTTACGTAATTGCTAATTTTTCCTCAGTGAGGAATACTGAAAAATGAAAGGATGTAGGGACCACTTTTAAATTTTTGAACAACATACTTTTTTTAATATAACAACAGCTTTGTGTTATGAATTATTCATATTCAAATGAAAAAGTTTTTTTTCATTTTTACAAATATTTATTTATTTTTTCTGGTAATGTGATTTTTTTCCCATCGGATTTTGATATTATTAATGCGATTTTATTTTTCTGGTAATGTGATTTTTTTTCCCATCGGATTTTGATATTATTAATGCGATTTTATAACTTTCTCAACCAACATAATTTTCCAAAATTTTAATATTTCTCATTTTGCATATTTTTTCCTAAATATTATATATATAAATTATTATAAATATATTATAATATTATATAAATATATTAAAATGCATGCTATATTTTCTCTTCATATTATGATTTACGACTTTATTGTTTTTTCCCCATTTGTGTTATACTTCCTTGATTAATTGGAATTTTAGAGCCTCATAATTAAAGAACATAATTAAAAATAAATAAATAAACAGCTGCATGCCATAAATGGCCCTCACGCCGCCGTTTGGACACCACCTATCCATCCAGTATTTTAAAAAGCGTGTACTTCCAATGTGGCTTCACGTCTTCCTATGAACACACAAGTACAGCAAGTGTTCCCTATTGCGATGCGATGCAGTGCATCCCTCCATCCGCCAGATGGCAGCATTTCCCAACGTGCCGTCCATGACGTCCCTTCATGAGGGCGAAGAACCACCTATCGCTAATGAAGGTGGACCACAAACACAGCAGGTATGTTTACGTGTTGTCTGAAGTAAGCTGTACTTCATTTTAAATCATTTTAGAAGTACTTGTATGTCTTAGGGCTGATTTCGCTTTGTTTAAAGTGATTTTAGCTTATAAGCCAAACGTGAAAATGCTGTTAATAATTAGCATATTGTATATGTCAACTCGCTAGCTAGCTAGCTAGCTAGCTATGTTTGCTCATCATCATCATCCTAAAGGTAAGACATTCCACTCTGTTTATAAACAAATAGAAATAATGCATCTTAACATGTAGTCTGATATGAATTAGAACAATTCCAGAAATCTTGGAATCTTGACGTGCTTTTTCCGGGGAATATGAGCTCATAAAAAGTTTCATAGGCATTGTTTTCTTGTTATTTTTAATCAAGAAGGGTGTCACCCATCAACTTCCAGATGTGCGGAATATGGAGGGATTTACCACGGAGGTCAAAGGGTCTCAGCCGATGTGGGTGGGGGTGGGGGGTTATGAGCGATCAGCATTGATTGACAGATGAAATACAAGTCATAGGGAATCTACTATTCTATTCTTTCATCAGGTCCCACTTTTCCACAGGTCATGTGACCGCCATCATGCTAACGCTAGGCCACCGCTGTCGTTTAGGGCTTCACCGACCGACCAACCAACGTGACTTGACTAGAACCGGATCCAGCCCAATGCCGGTGGTTTCCATACGGTGGCATTCCTCGGAGTACACAGCAGACAGGAAGAAAAGGACAAGAAGACCTCCAAAGTCTTGGAACCTGACAAAAACCACCTCGGTTGTTCCTGACTTAAGAATGTTGTCTCAACTGTTTCACACTTGACTAGCCGCCTAAACGGGCTGCGGTCCCAAGCTCGTTCGTCACCTCCCGCTTTGCCAAAGTTTTCCGAATCCTGCTGTATTTTGTTTTGGTGCCATTTCCGCTATCACAGTTTTGGGATACAAGTCCCAACAAACGCTGCGGGGGTGATAAAAGGACGGCTGGCCGAGCTGGTTGGCGATACGAGCGCCTGGGACTGGGGACTGGGGCGATGGATGGCGTCCAACAGCAGGTGGGGGGCCTCCGCACTCACAAACATGTTGACATCATTTGAACTTATCGCCAGGATTCCATGGGAATGTTGACATCGTGTCTCTCTCCGCCTGTTTTTAACTGGACAACCAAAGCAAGATGGCGGCTAGCCCGCTAGTTTGTCAAGGCTAACTAACGCTAGATTCGACTTCAAAGTCATTTTAAAGTCCTTTACTCTGGACTAACAGAAATTGTGGCCATCTGAAAACCAAAGAAATTAGGTTTGGTCCGGGTCCCCCCCCTCCCCCATTCCAAAAACATGTTAGCTAACAATGCTAACACGCGTCATAGGGTTTAGCAACGGCGTGTTATCCCATATGTGTTGTCTTCCCGTGTCTTGGAAGTGATTGGGCTTGTCACTTGTACTATGTAGACCACTTAGACCACATAGACCACGTAGACCACATAGACCACGTAGACCATGTTGGCTGAGGAATGCTATTCTAATCTTATCTTACTGGTTTCTACTTGATTCCCAGCAGACACCTTACGGTGAGGAAACCCAATTTGGAGTTTGGACAAAAGGTGCCCGCCTCGCTCCCCCTTGGGGTCGGTGTCAAGGGGTTCATTCTAACCCAGTCGATGGGAAAATCCAGTGGGAATACCTGCTGCTATTCCTCTCTGCCACTCGTCTAATTAACGGCGGTCATTGCGGCGCGGGGCGGAGACCACCCAATGCTAATTAAACATGCGGGTATTGATCGCCGCCTGAAGGCGGGGGTCACCGTGGAAGAGTCATCAAGTTAATTGGATTGATTCGTTATGGAAGTGGAACTCGAGTAAGACGGAAAACCGTCTCAGATTGTGACTTGGCGAAGATGACCTCCGTGGCGTCTAAATGATTTTGGCACGACGATGTCGACCGCAACAACCAGGCACCGCCTGCTAGTCTGTGATTCGACGATGAATCCCAAATCCCGGTCCCGTGTGTTGCACGTTTACAAGGCGGGACTACATGTTGATGTCAAGTCTTTGTTGTTTCCTTAGTCTGATGCTGGTCACATGATCCTAATCCTCCTGGCAGCCCGATCATTTAGCATAATGATCCAAACCTGGGATGGTATTCCACATCAGAATTTTGGATCATTATGGTTCCTGACAGACTAGCAGGGACTATGTATGTACTAACTGGGGTATAGTGGTCACGAAAGCCAGCGGTGGTTTGGGCTTGCAGTGTGCTAGCATGTAGCATCTAGTCCTGCTACTCGTAGCCTTCTGATTGAGACGATCTTTCAGGGCGCTCGCCTACCAGATGCTAATACCCGAGCTAATAAAGCATGTCAGCCACCAGAAGTCGTTGGTCCAGGTCTACTTTCAGTTAGCGAAGGGGGAGGAGCTCTTTGAGCGCTAACTCTTGACCCAAAGAAAACGGATTTTAGAATAATAATACCAAGGTACTTTTTTGATGTCCCGATAGCAAGAACTAAAAGACCGTAATATGACCCGCTAGGATCATATTCGGAGAACCGGTAAGGTCTGGCTGGACCGCCTTTGGATTGGCCGAAGAACAGAATAACAAGAACAACAACAGCGACATCGTTTCTTCGTGCGAGGACATCGGTTCCTGCGAGTTCTTGGTTTGGTTTGGTATAACCCTGGACTCGCATTGAATCCGTTACGGCTCTGGTCCTGATCCAGTCCGGTTTCTCACTCTAGTAAGTCCACATGGAACCAAAGAACACTGCAAGTTTATTTGTGCCTTCCCGGATTCTGCAGTGTCATCATTGTGGTTTTGGCCCTTGGATGGGCGGCGAGTTCCCTCGCGATCCTCATCACAGGAAGTACGCAAAAACCGCAGGAAGTTTTCCCAATCACGACTTGGTAGGCCGCAAGATTGCAGGTGAGAGGCTGATGTTTCCCAGACGTTTCAACCTCTGGGACCTCATCATTAACCCCCTACCCCCCAAGGTGGGGGACTCTCCAGCATGTCAGAAAAGGGGGTTTGCAAGTGACCCCCAGTGGGGACACATGGGGAACGGACGTCTTGCATCTCTCTGATGCCAAGGTCGGGAAAGGGATACGACTTGACCCTTGACCCGAGTGAAAGTCCGCCATTCGTCATGCGTATCTGGATCCGGGAATTCGTCTTCTTCCAGGCACATGTGTTGGGAATGCAGGTTGTGTGTTTGTGGGAGGGGGGTCATTCTGGAAAATTCTTCCAAATCCCATTCCAATCCGCAGACAGCCACCCGGCCCTTTAAACAATGGTCGTCATGGTAACAAAGTGTCCCATTAGGCCGCCTCCTTGTGTTTAAAGAATTCGTGAAGAAGTCGTCTTTGAGCGCCGTTGCTGGTTTACATTATCCAAGATGGATGACAGCGGCGCCCCTCGCCTGGACGCCGTCGTGTACTTTCGTTCAAACTTGCATGACCTCTTGTTTCGACTGGTGGCAACTCCTCCGATGACGCGCAGGTGACACCCGACCTTTAAGAAGACATGATCAGCTCGGGGAACTCACAGGAGATCCACCTCTGGGATCAGGGAGGCAGGCTTGTTCTTGCTTGAGGAACACCTTACCTCCATAGGTGTTCCACTGAGCTGGAGAAACCATGATGGGATCTGGTAGGAGATCCTTTGGCTGGGTGGAGAAACAAAACGAGGAGACAGGATCTAAGGGGGTTGGTAGCGGTGGAATGTTCTTGTTGCTCTCCTCAGTCATCAGAGTAGATCTTATCAACGATTGGTTATGGCGGCCGAATCAGCCACGCTTAGCGGGAGGTTAAAGCAATGTTGTTCCAAGGATTGTAGTTTTTTCTCCATCAAACGGACAACCTGATGGAGCACAAAGACGGTGAGATAAGTCAATGAGAAGTTCATGAGCTGAAGATGGCAGGTCCACGGATATGACCATGATGATGATGATGGAGCAGGAATGTGTTGAGATGTTAAACAAGCCCGCCTTTGTCTCCCTCCTTGACTTGTCGGTCAGGACAATAGCTTCTTTAGCAGCTAGCATCTGCTAGCCACTGCCTCAATAGCGGCCTTGGACTGGACCTCATCGTTCCTTTTTGGAATCATTCCAAATTCCGGTGTGCGGCATCTGCAGTATCAGCGTGACCACCCCATGGTGGGGCCATGGTCTTTATGGATGGATGGAGACCTGCATAGTTAGCATGGCATCTGCGTCACTAATGAAGGACAGGTTGGACCGCAAAGTGGACTGGGCGGGACCCTCCAGTATCCAGTATTTGGGAAGTACCAGTAACTGGTTCCTGGACGACTGAAGACTGTAGTCCAACCTCCCGATTGATTTTAGTTTTATTTAGGTCCAAGGACAATCTATTGTTGATTTTAGTTTTATTTAGGTTCAAGGACAATCTATTGTTTTTAGTTTTATTTAGGTTCAAGGACAATCTATTGTTGATTTTAGTTTTATTTAGGTTCAAGGACAATCTATTGTTGATTTTGGTTTCATTTAGGTTCAAGGACAATCTATTGTTGATTTTAGTTTTATTTAGGTTGAAGGACAATCTATTGATTTTAGTTTTATTTAGGTTGAAGGACAATCTATTGTTGTTTTTAGTTTTATTTATGTTCAAGGACAATCTATTGTCGATTTTAGTTTTATTTATGTTCAAGGACAATCTATTGTTGATTTTAGTTTCATTTAGGTTCAAGGACAATCTATTGTTGATTTTAGATTTATTTAGGTTCAAGGACAATCTATTGTTGATTTTAGTTTTATTTATGTTCAAAGACAATCTATTGTTGATTTTAGTTTTATTTATGTTCAAGGACAATCTATTATTGATTTTAGTTTTATTTAGGTTCAAGGACAATCTATTGTTTTTAGTTTTATTTATGTTCAAGGACAATCTATTGTTGATTTTAGTTTTATTTATGTTCAAGGACAATCTATTGTTGATTTTATTTTTATTTAGGTTCAAGGACAATCTATTGTTGATTTTGGTTTCATTTAGGTTCAAGGACAATCTATTGTTGATTTTGGTTTCATTTATGTTCAAGGACAATCTATTGTTGATTTTATTTTTATTTAGGTTCAAGGACAATCTATTGTTGATTTTGGTTTCATTTAGGTTCAAGGACAATCTATTGTTGATTTTGGTTTCATTTAGGTTCAAGGACAATCTATTGTTGATTTTAGTTTTATTTAGGTTCAAGGACAATCTATTGTTGATTTTAGTTTTATTTAGGTTCAAGGACAATCTATTGTTGATTTTAGTTTTATTTATGTTCAAGGACAATCTATTGTTGATTTTAGTTTTATTTATGTTCAAGGACAATCTATTGTTGATTTTAGTTTTATTTATGTTCAAGGACAATCTATTGTTGATTTAGGTTTTATTTATGTTCAAGGACAATCTATTGTTGATTTTGGTTTTATTTAGGTTCAAGGACAATCTATTGTTGATTTTAGTTTTATTTAGGTTCAAGGACAATCTATTGTTGATTTTAGTTTTATTTATGTTCAAGGACAATCTGTTGATTTTAGTTTTATTTAGGTTCAAGGACAATCTATTGTTGATTTTAGTTTTATTTAGGTTCAAGGACAATCTATTGTTGATTTTAGTTTTATTTAGGTTCAAGGACAATCTATTGTTGATTTTAGTTTTATTTAGGTTCAAGGACAATCGATTGTTGATTTTAGTTTTATTTATGTTCAAGGACAATCTGTTGATTTTAGTTTTATTTATGTTCAAGGACAATCTATTGTTGATTTTAGTTTTATTTAGGTTCAAGGACAATCGATTGTTGATTTTAGTTTTATTTATGTTCAAGGACAATCTGTTGATTTTAGTTTTATTTATGTTCAAGGACAATCTATTGTTGATTTTAGTTTTATTTAGGTTCAAGGACAATCTATTGTTGATTTTAGTTTTATTTATGTTCAAGGACAATCTGTTGATTTTAGTTTTATTTATGTTCAAGGACAATCTATTGTTGATTTTAGTTTTATTTAGGTTCAAGGACAATCTATTGTTGATTTTAGTTTTATTTAGGTTCAAGGACAATCTATTGTTGATTTTAGTTTTATTTAGGTTCAAGGACAATCGATTGTTGATTTTAGTTTTATTTATGTTCAAGGACAATTTATTGTTGATTTTAGTTTCATTTAGGTTCAAGGACAATCTATTGTTGATTTTAGTTTTATTTAGGTTCAAGGACAATCGATGATTTTAGTTTTATTTATGTTCAAGGACAATCTATTGTTGATTTTAGTTTCATTTAGGTTCAAGGACAATCTATTGTTGATTTTAGTTTTATTTATGTTCAAGGACAATCTATTGTTGATTTTAGTTTCATTTAGGTTCAAGGACAATCTATTGTTGATTTTAGTTTCATTTAGGTTCAAGGACAATCTATTGTTGAGTTTAGTTTTATTTAGGTTCAAGGACAATCTATTGTTGATTTTAGTTTTATTTAGGTTCAAGGACAATCTAGTGTTGATTTTAGTTTTATTTAGGTTCAAGGACAATCTATTGTTGATTTTAGTTTTATTTAGGTTCAAGGACAATCTATTGTTGATTTTAGTTTTATTTAGGTTCAAGGACAATCTATTGTTGATTTTAGTTTTATTTAGGTTCAAGGACAATCTATTGTTGATTTTAGTTTTATTTATGTTCAAGGACAATCTATTGTTGATTTTGGTTTTATTTAGGTTCAAGGACAATCTATTGTTGATTTTGGTTTCATTTAGGTTCAAGGACAATCTATTGTTGATTTTAGTTTTATTTATGTTCAAGGACAATCTATTGTTGATTTTGGTTTCATTTAGGTTCAAGGACAATCTTGTTGATTTTAGTTTTGATTTAGGTTCAAGGACAATCTTGTTGATTTTAGTTTTGATTTAGGTTCAAGGACAATCTATTGTTGATTTTGGTTTCATTTAGGTTCAAGGACAATCTATTGTTGATTTTGGTTTCATTTAGGTTCAAGGACAATCTATTGTTGATTTTGGTTTCATTTAGGTTCAAGGACAATCTATTGTTGATTTTAGTTTCATTTATGTTCAAGGACAATCTATTCTTGATTTTAGTTTTATTTATGTTCAAGGACAATCTATTCTTGATTTTAGTTTTATTTATGTTCAAGGACAATCTATTGTTGATTTTAGTTTCATTTATGTTCAAGGACAATCTATTGTTGATTTTAGTTTTATTTATGTTCAAGGACAATCTATTGTTGATTTTGGTTTCATTTAGGTTCAAGGACAATCTATTGTTGATTTTAGTTTTATTTATGTTCAAGGACAATCTATTGTTGATTTTAGTTTTATTTATGTTCAAGGACAATCTATTGTTGATTTTAGTTTTATTTATGTTCAAGGACAATCTATTGTTGATTTTAGTTTTATTTATGTTCAAGGACAATCTATTGTTGATTTTAGTTTTATTTAGGTTCAAGGACAATCTATTATCATCAAAGCATCTTTTTAGTGTAACCATTTCTAATGATTTCGTCTGTAGTGGTATCATCCGCAAATAATACCAGCTTTAAGTCTTTGGTGACTTTGGCGATATCATTGATGTACAAGGTGAACAGTTTTGGTCCCAGTATTGACCCCTGGGGAACTCCACATATAATATATGAACTTGCAGATGTATATTCTCCTAGCTTTAGGTATCGCTTCCTGTCAGCTAAGTAGCTTTTGTCCATGAGTGCTGTGGTTCGACGCACTTGGATGCCACTGGTGAAGGTGACGTGTCGTCATGGCGACCTCCATCCATCCGGTGCAAAAGCTTTCCAACAACCACGCCCACTTTTTTAAAAGCCCCCCCCCCCCCCCAGCCGCTTCTTTGAGCATATTACAGCTGAATAGACCCCACCATCACGGTCGTGTGTGACCTTTGCCCCCCCCCACCCACCCACCCTCAAATCTGCCCGCATGTAATGCGTGCTGTCTTGTTAATAGAAGGCGAAGGAGGGAGGGGGGGGGGGGCAGGGGAGGGCGTAACAGGACACCCTCCCCTCTCCGTCTCTTCCCGCTCTCCTCCCTCCCTCCTTCCTCCTAGTCTCTGTCAACTCCGGCTCAGAAGGTGGAACAGTTCTTGCTGGAGTCCCGGGAGTTGCGTGAGGCAGGACGCTTTTGGAGTCTTCACCTGGTTGGGGGGGGGGACGTTCCGGAAAGGTGAGGTTGTTTGAGGATCAGGAGCATCCTGAGTTGTCTTTCCGCATGCAGGAACTTTATTGACCGGAATGTCTGAATACTTCCAAAGTGGACATGTGCTGCTGTCAGTGTGTGTGTGTGTGTGTGTGTGTGTGTGTGTGTGTGTTGGGGTGCGGTGTAGCAGTGCACGGGACGCATTGAGCAACGTGTTTACCATTTAAGACTCACCAAGCGCTCAACTATTTTTATTGCGGCACGCCACTCTACAGAGACGTCCGCTGATGTGTTAGTTTTTGGAATAGCGTCTCGGAAAATTCCTCATCAGGAGGCTCGGGAATTGCCAATGAAGGCAATTATCCCCACGCTTTGTGCACACGCTTAATGGCTTGTCACTGCGCGTCCCGTCGTCGGGGAAAAGGTGGATGGTTTGGAGAGGGTGGACGTCAGGCAGATGACTTCAGCAGCTGTCAGGATGACCGAGCAGATGTTTGGGAATGGGATCATCCCCTTTAGGATACTGGAAAACAGCGCTCATCAGCACGAGGATTTGGAACTCAACGTCTGCAAACTCCCTTGGAGGATTAGGAAACCGGGGTGGGGACCATATTTGGTCCCTGAAGGCCTCACTTTTGCTGCAGAAAATCTCGAATAAGAAGGATTATGAAAAAGAATCCATTAGTTTTGGGTGTTGTTCCAAGGTTGTAATTTCATTTGGTCCCTGAATGCCTCTTGAGATGCAGAAAATTACTGATCATAATAATGAGTCAACAATTATGTATGCAATGGCGTTAGCATTTTGGGAACCATATTTATATTTATTTTTTATTTACATCCTGCAGGTTCTTTTCTAACAGTCCCTGAACGCATCACTGTATGCAGAAAATGGCTGACCAACAATCACAATAAGTATAGAGATATCCAATCACGTCGAATCGGACGTTATCTCCCGATCAGGACTCGACATTTTGGACTTGACGTTTTGGACTTGGACTATTAGAGTTGAAAATTATCCTTAGCTTCCTTGTCCGGGTCCTCCTTGCTGTTTTGGAGACGACTTTGACTTAATGAGTGTCAAAGGTCAAACGGGACGCCCCGTGATTGCGTCAACATGCCTCAGTGACCCCCCAGTGGTCACCAGGTGGAGTCAAGGGGCCACACCCTCGGGACGAAGGGGTCCACTTTTGTGTTTTGGAGCGTGTGCTTGGGAACTTGTGAGGTGGGAGGTCACTGCCGTCGGAACGATTCCATTTGTGTTCATCCCAAAAAGTCATCCAGACTCCGGGTGTAGTCCAGATGTAGTCTGGGTGGAGTCTGGGTAGAATCCAAATGGAGTCCGGTTGTAGTCTGGGTGGAATCCAGGTGGAGTTTGGGTTGAATCCAGATGGAGTCCGGATGAGGTCTGGATGGAGTCTGGATGGAGGCCGGATGTAGTCTGGGTGGAATCCGGATGTAGTCTGGATGGAGTCCAAGTAGAGTCCAGATATAGTCCTGATGGAGTCCAAGTGGAGTCCAGATATAGTCCTGATGGAGTCCAAGTGGAGTCCGGATGGGGTCCAAGTGGAGTCCGGATGGGGTCCAAGTGGAGTCCTGATGGAGTCCAAGTGGAGTGCATTAGAATTCCACTTGGACTCCATCAGGACTATATGTAGTCCATCCGGATGTAGTCTGGATGGAGTCCAAGTGGAGTCCAGATATAGTCCTGATGGAGTCCAAGTGGAGTCCTGATGGAGTCCAAGTGGAGTCCAAGTGGAGTCCAAGTGGAATCCGGATGGAGTCCAAGTGGAGTCCGGATGGAGTCCGAGTGGAGTCCGGATGGAGTCCAAGTGGAGTCCGGATGGAGTCCAAGTGGAGTCCGGATGGAGTTCAAGTGGAGTCCAAGTGGAGTCCAAGTGGAATCCGGATGGAGTCCAAGTGGAATCCGGATGGAGTCCAAGTGGAGTCCGGATGGAGTCCAAGTGGAGTCCGGATGGAGTCCGAATGGAGTCCGGATGGAGTCCAGATGGAGTCCAGATGGAGTCCGAAGTCTCGGCTGAAGTAGAAAAAGCCGGATTTCAGGTCTAGGGCCAAGCCCGATTGACGGATGTCTGACGTGATTGACAAAGGGGCGTGTCTTGGTGTTTTTCCTGCACGCCGTACTAAAAGTTTCATCACCTTGATGCGTCTCGGCCATCAATGTTTCATTGCCCATCCATAAGCCATGAGAGCTCAGATCCACCTGCTTGTAAAAACATCTTTTATTGCTTCTGGCTGTCTGCTGGCTACCTGCCGCCATCAATAATGGAGCAGCCTCTTGTCCCGTTACCAAGCGGAGGGGGGAATGTGGAGATTTAGCTCATCCATATTTGAGGGAGGTTCGAGTCCAAACGGGCTGCATGTAAGATCGTGTTCAGTTTAATGGTAGGACCACCACACCACTAGGGGGCAGTTGACTTGAAACTGCTATATGAACTGTATTTGATGGACAGCCCCCCCATATAAGCTTGGTTTAAACCCGCCCCCCTGGTCTACTTGTCCCCAGGAGGGTGGGTGGGGTATGCTGGAGGGGTGTGGCCCCCAGTGGTAAGGTGCTGAATAGATAGATAGTCATGACCATGTTATGTAATTGATTGATTGATTGATTGATTGCTCCATGGTTTGCTTTGTCTTCTCAGGTGCTGAGTGGTCCTCGTGGGTCATGGGCCGGTCAGCCAGACCGGCCAGTCCACTCCAGGCGTGGACCATGCTGCCGATGCTTTTGCTCGTCTATCTGCTCCCCCACGGAGCCTCCAGCCTTCCTCAGCCTCAGCCTCGAGTCTTCCTCTCCTTTGACGGTAAGGAGATCAAACACGCCTGTTTGTTTGTTAGCGTGTGCGCTAATGAGGAAGGCCTGTGTGATCAGCAACGCTAGCCTCGGGCTTCGTTCATTAGCAGGGTACACAGTGCTCGACGCAAACGTCCTTTGGGGGGGCTGCGTTCAGGCTCGTCTGATCCCAACCAAAAGTGAAAAAAGATACTCGGAATGTGAAGTCGTCGACTCATTCTAATGTCTTTGTGAGCGAAAGTGCCAAATCTATCTGTGGCGGTCCAAATGTAGCTGTGGTGGGCCATCACAACAACGTGAAGGTCTTCCAAAGCAAAATGCTGGGTTGAATTGCTAGGTTATTTGTTTGTAGAATTTGTTTGGCATCCTTCCTCTAAGTCCGACTCTGACCCAAACGGACACTAACCGAATCACTAGCCGAATCCATTCTTCATGTCAGTCCTCTTCGTCCCTTCCGGAATGTCAGAAATGTTAATAGTTTTACACTTCCATTAGGATGCTCCCTTTCCATCATGTCAACTGCATATGAAGCACATGTTGTTATTATACTTATCAACATAGAACATATAATAACTACCTTACTGGCATAGTGACACCTCGCCACACCACAGCGGCGAGCTACTAGCCAGATAGCCACTAGCTTCAGCACATGCTAGCTCCCAATGTTTCGGGGCGCTAGCCAAAGGTAACGGTACTGGTCATGGTAACTGTCACGGTCGTGGTAACGGTAATGACCATGCTCATGGTTGTGGTCATGGTAACGGTAATGGTCGTGGTAATGGTAATAGTAATGGTCATGTAACGGTAATGGTCATGGTAACGGTAATGGTCATGGTAACGGTAATGGTCATGGTGACGGTAATGGTAATAGTAATGGTCATGCTAACTGTAATGGTAATAGTAATGGTCATGCTAACGGTAATGGTAATAGTAATGGTCATGCTAACGGTCATGGTCATGGTAACGGTAATAGTAATGGTAATGGTCATGGTAACAGTAATAGTAATGGTCATGCTAACGGTCATGGTAACGGTCATGCTAACGGTCATGGTAACGGTAACGGTAATGGTAACGGTAATGGTAATGGTCATGGTAACGGTAATAGTAATGGTCATGGTCATGGTAACGGTAATAGTAATGGTCATGGTCATGGTCATGGTCATGGTAATGGTAATGGTAATGGTAAAAGTAATGGTAATGGTCATGGTAACAGTAATGGTAACGGTAATGGCCATGGTTGTGGTTGTGGTAATGGTAATGTAACCGTAATGGTCATGGTAACTGTAATGGTAATGGTCGTGATAGCAGTAATGGTCATGGTAACGGTAATGGCTGCGGTTATGGTAATTACGGTTATGGTAATTCTTTCCAACCGTAACAATAAGAATTAGCATGATGGTGATCTACTCTATAATAAGAAATAAACCCAAGAAGACTCTTCATCCGTGTCTTTAAACAACATCAACTTGTATAGTTTCTTGAATGGGCCCATCCTAGACCCTATATCATCCTAGACCATGCATCATCCTAGACCCTGCATCATCCTAGACCCTGCATCATCCTAGACCCTGCATCATCCTAGACCATGCATCATCCTAGACCCTGCATCATCCTAGACCATGGTGGAGCCATCTCCACGGTGCGTGTGTGCGTGTCCCACAGTGTTGTTTACCCCCGACCTGCTCCTCGTTAAAGTTTCATCTCAGCGCTCTTGTTTTATTTAGTTTCCCTGACCGCGTGTGAAGACGTGAAGGTCACGTTCGGTGTGGGCTCCTGGCTTCATGCGTCCTGGAACCCATGGAGATGTCTTAATAGGGAACACACGTTAGCATGACTAAACTAGCGGGCTGATTTATCGGTGCGGTCTGCATTTCCAAAAGGGCGTCAGCGGCGTCTCGGATTGCCTGCTGCAGAGTTGGCGTGAATGTTTGCTCGGGGGGGGGGGGGCGGGGGGGCCGGGCCGGGCCTGCTTCTGTTTAGTGTGTGTGTGTGTGGGGGGGGTGTTAGATCTCTGCACGGTAGCGCTTCTTTAATTGCAGCAGCACGGATAAACATTGCGTACGATCGGAATCGGATCGGAGTGTGCGGCCGTGGAGCTGTGAAGTGGGATGTAAAGCAAAGGTTGGCCTCCAGCGGCTCCTGGGGAGAGAGGCTGATTATTTGGGTTAGCTGCAGCGGGTCGGGGGGGGGGGGGGGGTTGGACTGTTTATTATGCGGTTTTAATTGTGGGCTGGCAGAACCGCAAAGGGAAGCCTCAAGTAAGCACGGCGAGGCGAGAGAACGCGAGAGAGAGAGAGAGAGGAATGTCGACGGCAGCAACTTCCCGGCGGGTGGATGCGAGGCCGCTCTGAAAGCCCCGTGAACCTGCCTCAACCCCAGATAGGATGTCGACCGTGAGGCCAAAGAACCTGGACCTGTCATTTAACGGGTTCTGCCTTTAGTCGGGTCAACGGCCTCTGTGAGGAGTCGCGGCGTCGGGCCGCCCAACCAGCAGGTGCTTCCCTCCTTGCTTCCTCTTCCGCGTTGGGACACTCCAAGTCCAGCTGCTTTGGACCAGCTCCAGAACCCTTCATTTGAGGAGCGGCGGAATTGCTGGAAAGTAAAAATGTTGAAATGCGTTGGACGGAAACCGGCCACCACGGGATTGGGGAACCATCAGGCCGCACCCTGAGGCGGTGCATGATGTCAGCGAGCGACCTTTATCTAACATATGACATACATGTCATAGCATGTTTATGTCAAAATCAGGTCACCTGCGGACTGATTGATTACCCTGCATCACGGTGCCGCGCGGTACAACCAGAACGGCGCCCCTTGCGTAGATTCCCACGTTGGCTTTCATCAAGCGTCTCCTGGCGATGGGGTGCACGTCGCTGTGAGAGGTGAAGGTTTCCGGGAGTGTGCGTTCCTTCAAACTGATGTGCTGAGTCACACACGCTCCGCAGGCTACGCTAGCGGTGCCAGAAGGTAATGGCTTCCATCTTGGCCCTGCTGCATTCCTCCACTCTGCTCAGGGAGCATGCCGTTCCCTTCCAGTCGCATGCGAGGTTCGGCCACACCGGGGCGATTCCCATCATTCTTTGGGTGACATGAAGGGAGTGAGTCATGTGGTCTGTTTCGGTGGGTGTAGGCGGGGCCGCTAGCATGCACACATGGAGTGCAAAATGTGATGGAAATGAAATGAGTACATCATTTATTGATTTTCTACCGCTTATCCTTACAAGGGTCGCGGGGGGCGCTGGAGCCTATCCCAGCTGTCTTCCGGCGAGAGGCGGGGCCAGCCAATCACAGGGCACATACGTATAGACAAACAACCATTCACACTCACATTCATACCTATGGACAATTTGGAGTCGCTAATTAACCTAGCATGTTTTTGGAATGTGGGAGGAAACCGGAGTACCCGGAGAAAACCCACGCATGCACGGGGAGAACATGCAAACTCCACACAGAGATGGCCGAGGGTGGAATTGAACCCTGGTTTCCTAGCTGTGAGGCCTGCGTGCTAACCACTCGACCGCCGTACAGCTGAGTAGATCGTTCATTCATTCATTTTCTACCGCGTTGTCCTCACAAGGGTCACGGGGTCAAGGGTCTTCAGGTGAGAGGCGGGGTCCACCCTGGACTGGTGGCCAGCCAGCCAATCCCAGGGCACATATAGACAAACAACCATTCACACTCACATTCATACCTATGGACAATTTGGAGTCGCTAATTAACCTAGTATGTTTTTTGGAATGTGGGAGGAAATCGGAGTACCCGGAAAAACTCACTTCCGAGGGTGGAATTGAACCCAGGTCTCTTAACTGTGAGGTCTGTGCGCTAACCACTCGACCGCCGTACTGCTGAGTAGATCATACCTTGATTTATTTATTTGTATGATATTATCTATATTATATTATTCATAGGCTGCACGGTGGTCGAGTGGTTAGAGCGCAGACCTCACAGTTTGGACACCTGAGTTCAATTCCACACTGGGCCATCTCTGTGTGGCGTTTGCATGTTCTCCCCGTGCATGCGTGGGTTTTGTTCTTTGTCAACAGCCGCTTTCATTTAGCTAGCCACCCTCCCGCTTCGGTAAAACCCCACCAGGTTTGAACGCCTGGTCAACCCGGGACCATCTGTATCATGCAGCCTGTGTTTACATTGACGTTATGAGGGGACAGAAACATCAAGTCATTTCCCAGGTACCGGCTGTTTTCTTTCCTCCTGCACGGAATCCACTAATGAAATTCATCTCGGACAAAATGAAAGTCCAATCCCGGGACCCCCGTCCCACATGCGTGCTGCGACTCTAAATGGACCGGTATTACATTTTACAGAGATATCAGCCCTTGTGGGCGGCTGAGGGGGGGCGGAAAAAGGCCAAAAGGTGAAAGGTCGGTAGCTGGTGGTCAAGCTGGACATCTCTGTCTCCTTGCTTCTTGCTTCCCTTACGTTGATGGGGATGCACCACGGGTCCGTGTCGGATCCATGTCGGATCCCGCTTCCTTAGCCGCCAAGGCCATCTGAACGGGCTTGGACATCTTAGGCCATTGGCGCCATTTACTAAGTGGAGCGTCCAGATTGTCTCAGAGCGAATGCTGCAGGATTCATCCTCCTCATGAACATTCCAACGTATAAAAATAAGTAAAAAATCAAATCTGAGAAAAATAATAATAATAATCATCATCATATATAACAATAATAACAATGCTTTCTTAATGTGAAAGATGATGAAAGATGCCCAGTTACTGTTGTGCCCATGCAGCATTTGTTCTGATGCAAAGTCAGACACCCCCACCCCCCCCTGCCCCCCACCCACTTGAGTGGATTGAAACAGCAGAAAGAGAAGAAAAGGTCATGTCACCCCCCCCCCCCCCCCCCCCCCCCCCCCCCACAAAAGAAACTTTACAGCCACTCACGGCTTCAGAGAAATGAAGTTCCACTTGTTGGACTCGTTGCTTTCATTCCCCGTGGGGCTTGTAAACATATCCACTCGGAAAATCCACTCACCCGTGTTTCCTGCGGACCCCCCCCCCCCCCCCCCCCCCCCCCCCCCGGACCCGCCAGCCTTCCTGACATGAACATCAGAGATTTACAGGGGAGGTGAGAGGCTCCTTTTTTTTGAAAGGCCACAGCAAGGGTGGTGGGCCCCGGACCCAGGGGTGGGCCCGCCTGGGCGCTAATTGGGGAATAGCCGGAATACAAACCAGCTTGCAGGAAGGCTCGTGTTTCAACTCCGATCGGGAATCTCAGCCAGCACCGGAGCGGCTCATCCTGGCAGTGACAGCAGACGTGGGCGCTGGATAACATCACCACATGGACGTGGAGGGAGGGGGCAGGGCGGGGCGAGGCGAGGTGGGGACACACTCCAGACCCCCTTGTGTCATATTTGGATATTCCAGCGGAGGCTCCCATGTGATTCCCATTTCTCCTTCTTGACAACAATCAGATTGGAACGTGGCAGAGGTGACGTTTGTCCTTCCCGGGAATGCTGTCCATGCTCTGGGAATGGAATGGACTCCTGGGTGGTCCCCTTCACCCCAATAATGGTGTGATATGGATATGCCAACGCTCGTTACCGCCCGTCCCCCAGGGGGGGACATCTTGGCGGCGGCCATTTGTTATATCTTAAGTGCCTGTCAGTGCCGCTTCCACTTTGGAATCACAACGCACTCATCCGAGTCCTGAGGAGCGCTTGGCATTGTCCGGGACTTGGCAGAGGGTTCTGGAGCCAGGCCCGAAGGATGAAAGTCGGCATCTCACCCTCACGACTCCACGAGCTTGGCTTCTCCATGACAACCAGTTCTCGCTAGCTCTTCCAGTGGGAAGTGGAATGTTCATGGGAAAGGAGGCTGGGATTGTGGACATCATTCCACAGGAATCTAACATAATTCCCAGTAAAAAAAAAACCTTCTAAGATAGCACGCCGCGCCTTTTAGTGTCACCACACCACAAACCTGCTTGACCTCCTCATCAGGTTCTTGCGTACTTCCCTGTGAATTCCTAGCTTTAAAGGGACCTGAGCATGTTTTTCCCACTTTTTCCCAAATGTATTGGTTTCCCAAAAATCCATGAATGCTGCTTTATTGTTAAATATACTTTTGGAATGTGTCACCGGACAATAAAAAAACATCTGCTGATCGAAAATGTTGGACATCCCTGAGCTAGCGTGCTAGCGTGCTAGCGTGCTAGCATGTCGTAGCTAGTGATGTAAGTCAATCAGGGGACAATGATAAACATTAACCTCGGAATGTTTTCTTCTTGCCCCTTCCAGCAACCTGCTGTTTAATATTGAATGACCGCTGTGGGGGTTTTATTTTGGGGGGGGGCGTCCCAACAAGAAGGCTTGTGCTTTTTCCGCTTGACCGACCCTCACACGAGGTAACACGCCGGCGGGGGAGAGAGCGGCCCTTTCCGCTGGTCGTCGCACATCAGATCAGCTCGGATTTTATGATGACATTTAACCGAGGGGGGCTACCGTGCCGGGTCAAGGCTCCTCACGGGGGGGGGGGGTCCCCACCTGCCTGCATGCATAATGGAAAAGGCGGCAACTGTCACTTGCTGACATCCTGGTCCTTCTTCCGTCTTGTGGAAGTTGGCCGAGACCGAAATCATACCCCCCCATCCACCCACCCCCCACCCCCCCCCCCACCTCCACACACACACACCAAGCAACACATGCGTGACTAATCAGGCACATGTGGGACCAAGTCATCGCACGGCATGGCAACACAAACAGCCAAACGTTTGTTGTCGTTCCCTGGGAATGCCAAGCGTGAAAATGTGGGAGAAATTGGGAGAAAATTGGGCAAAGGCTCGCGGCTGCTCTTCTTTGCCTCGCTGTCCGCTTTTCCTGACTCATGCCGGTCGGTGGCGTTAGATGGGGAGAAGATACCCGATCCTCTGGTATGCGGGCTCCGCAGGCTTTGGGCCGGCGTCCCGGGGAATGAACTGGATCCACATGGACGCGAGCTGGCCTTCCACCCGCTTCGCTCCTCTCAACATAAAAGCCCCACTTCTCCACACTTTTTTTTTCCTCCTTCCGAGACAACAATAGGAAGTTCACCGCAGTTTTCCAGCTGCTATTTCCTCCTGGCGCCACACCCCTCCCAACAATATCCGGATGGAATATTCTGGAGCGACAAAGAACAGTGCAATGTTGGGAGCACATATGTAACCTAATGCTAATGCTAATGCTAATGTAGCGCTGTATGAAACAGAGTAGTGTGAGTGACAAGATATTTATATAAGCAGTATAATGCTTCATCGATCTCATTCCTCTTTTGGAAAAGCAAACAAACTTCCAGTATCAGTCGGAATCTGTGAACATCCAGCAGCAACACAACATTTCGGCATGAAACATTTATTCAACCAAGTCCACCATCTGCTATCATCCATCCATCCATCCAGAGGAGTCAGTTGAGGTGGCTTGGGCATCTAGTCCGAATGCCTCCCGGACGCCTCCCTGGTGCGGTGTTCCTGGCATTCCCAGCCGGGAAAAGGCCCCGGAACAGACCTAGGACACGCTGGAGGGATTATGTCTCACAGCTGGTCTGGGAACACGTTGGTGTCCTCCCGGGGGAGCTGGAGGAGGTGGCCGGGGACCGGGAAGTGTGGGCTTCCCAACTGAGACTGCTGCCCCCGCGACCCGGACCCGGAAAATGGATGCATGGATGGATCATAGCAAAGAATAAAGGTAGAACACGTCGAAGCAAAGTTGTCAGGGACATTGGGATGTTTGTCCATCTTTCTGTGCTGTCATGGATTGACTTCCCGGAGTCAATCCAAGTGTCGGAATTGTGGCTGCACACAAATGAGAGTCTGTGCCCGTGATGGCTGTGCGAGCTGCCAGAAAATTCCAAGTCATGAATGCCATGCCAGCATTCCTTGTAGCCTGGTAGAATATCTGCGGGGGCCTGCTGTCATTCCTTGCGGGATTTAAGCTAGCGTTGTCGCTAAGCCACGGCGGCGTGCGGTGCATATGGCGTGTTTGGCGGAGGCCCGTCGGGGATGAGCTAGCATCCAGCGCGCGTGTGTGGGCGTGTTTTCAGTGACGTGTTGGCGTTGTGGCGAAGCGAGGCCTCCTTCAGGGAAGCATAACATTAGCCACGTTTACATGGACACAAATATTCCAATTCCAATACCGTTGCTTTCGGAAAGAGAAAAACATGGCTCCTGCTATCGGCTCATCTGGTGGAACGTTGACTTTGACACTTTTGGAAAGTGACTTTAGCTCCTCTCCAGGGCCTCGGAGCGCCGATTGAGCGAGTGATAAATATGCATGAGCCCAGCTTTGTGATGGTGCCACTGAAGGGTGCTCCATCCGTGGAGCCAATAGGCTGAAAATAGCCGGTCTGGGAATGTTTACCCAGCGTGTGAACAATGGCCGCCTTTAATGAGCTACTGCAACGTCGCTGACGTGACTGGAGATGGAAGAATAAATAAATAGCCGCTTTGTTTTGTGTGTCGTCTGTGGTGGCTCTGCTTTGTGAGGGAACAGCCCCTGGTTTGACCTGGACAAGGTCAAAGCCGCTGCTTTGGACTCAAAACCCTCGGTGCTTTCCTTTGGGGACCGGGGTTGTTCATCGGGGTCTGCATCCCAGTTCATCTTCACCGGAGCTGCAGAAGGTGAAGACCGAGGTTTGCAGGATGATGGGAATGGGATTCTACCACCACTTGAGTGGATCCCTGCAGGGGTGGTACCCTCAAGGCTCTGTTGTACCTTGTAGGCTCCCGTCCAATGGAGAACTTTCAGAACTTGGATCTAAGCCTTCGGATGTGAAGATGAAGATTGGTTGTCTAAAGTAAACGAACTTCCAGTATCAGTCGGAATCTGTGAACATCCAGCAGCAACACAACATTTCGGCATGAAAAATATATTCAACCAAGTCCACCATCTGCTATCATCCATCCATCCATCCAGAGGAGTCAGTTGAGGTGGCTCGGGCATCTAGTCCGGATGCCTCCCGGACGCCTCCCTGGCGAGGTGTTCCGGGCATTCCCAGCCGGGAAAAGGCCCCGGGGCAGACCTAGGACACGCTGGAGGGATTATGTTTCACAACTGGCCTGGGAACACCTTCGTGTTCTCCCGTGGGGAGCTGGAGGAGGTGGCCTGGGACCGGGAAGTCTGGCCTTCCCGACTGAGACTGCTAAAGGTAGAAAGGTAGAACATGTCTAAGCACCTTAAATCTGTGAACATCCAGCAGCAACACAACATTTCGGCATGAAAAAAATAGATTCAACCAAGTAGCAAAGAATAAAGGTAGAACATGTCTAAGCAAAGTTGTCAGGGACTGTGGGACGTCATATCGTCTTGTAAGACCTGAACGGCCCGGTTCCTGTCAATCAGGGCCCTGAGAGGTTTGCAGCATTTCCTTAGCAGGATGATGGGAATGGGATTCTACCACCACTTGAGTGGATCCCTGCAGGGGTGGTACCCTCAAGGCTCTGTTGTACCTTTTAGGCTCCCGTCCAATGGAGAACTTTCAGAACTTGGATCTAAGCCTTCGGATGTGAAGATGAAGATTGGCTGTCTAAAGTAAACGAACTTCCAGTATCAGTCGGAATCTGTGAACATCCAGCAGCAACACAACATTTCGGAATGAAACATATATTCAACCAAGTCCACCATCTGCTATCATCCATCCATACATCCATCCATCCAGAGGAGTCAGTTGAGGTGGCTCGGGCATCTAGTCCGGATGCCTCCCGGACGCCTCCCTGGTGAGGTGTTCCGGGCATTCCCAGCCGGGAAAAGGCCCCGGGGCAGACCTAGGACACGCTGGAGGGATTATGTTTCACAACTGGCCTGGGAACACCTTCGTGTTCTCTCGTGGGGAGCTGGAGGAGGTGGCCTGGGACCGGGAAGTCTGGGCTTCCCTACTGAGACTGCTGCCCCGCGACCCGGACCTGGATAAGCGGAGGAAAATGGATGGATCATAGCAAAGAATAAAGGTAGAACATGTCTAAGCACCTTAAATCTGTGAACATCCAGCAGCAACACGACATTTCGGCATGAAAAATGGATTCAACCAAGTCCACCATCTGCAATCATCTAGCAACAATGTAGAACATCATAGCAAAGAATAAAGGTAGAACAAAGTTGTCAGGGACTGTGGGACGTCATATCGTCTTCTAAGACCTGAACGGCCCGGTTCCTGTCAATCAGGGCCCTGAGAGGTTTGCAGCATTTCCTTAGCAGGATGATGGGAATGGTATTCTACCACTACTTGAGTGGATCCCTGCAGGGGTGGTACCCTCAAGGCTGTGTTCTACCTTTTAGACTCCCGTCCAAGAAGTCTCTAGACCGCCGAGTGTTGTGTCCTTTGTGGTTCCGGGTTTCGGAATGCTGGAGCCTACCAAGTCTGCTTTGATGCTGAGTTTTTCTTTATTGTTTGTGTCTCAGAGCTGCAGGCCGTGGCGTCCTTCCAGCACTACACGCTGTCCGACAAGGCCATGGACTACAGGATCCTGCACGTGGACGAGGACCAGGACAGGATGTACGTGGGCTGCAAGGACCACGTGCTGTCCATGGACATCAACAACATCTCACACGGCGCACTGAAGGTCGGTTCCCGTTCCATGAAACGCTTCTGCCGCGGTCGGTGCGTCTGCAACGGATGTTATGCAAATGGCGGCACATTTGCCGTGTTGTCAACAATCGGGGGGTGACTCAAAGGTGCCGTTGAAGCGCTGGAGCGTTGTCGTCGTGTTTGCGGCGAGGGAGTCGTCCCACAGCGTAAATTGACAGCGCGCGCCGCATAAACAGATGGGAAAGCATTTAGGTCCCCCCGCCCCCCCCACCACGTACACCCCCAACCCCCCGAGGGGAGGGCTGCGTTACATCCATTTTGTAAATTACAGGATGTATTCGCAGAACTCCACCTCCTCCACTTTACAACATGAGTCACCCCCAACCCCCAACCGCCCCTGCCCCCCCCCCCCCCCCCATTTAATTTCCAGCACATTTGCATATTCATGAGCATCTGTAACTGGTCCTCACCGGGACCACTTCCACCCTACTTAGCATCTTGTGTTGTTTCTGCACCACCAGGTGTTTTGGCCCGCGTCCACCAGCAAGATGGAGGAGTGCCAAATGGCGGGCAAAGACCCCACGGTAAGCCGGCCTCGTGGCGAGGGGACACGCCCACCCCCGCGGGCGCTCCCTTCATGTTATGTTTGGATCCAGCAGAGTCAGGGGAAGTTTACATGGAACGAGTCCATATTCATGTCGCTGGTCTAATGGAACAGATCAACTAGTCAAACGCCATGGCAACATGCCCCCTAGTGGCTGTGACAAGCACTGCAGATCCTAGTGTGATAACAGCCAAATGTTGTAAAAACATTGTAGTGCAGGGGCATCAAACTCGTGCCACTCAGTGCCCAGACACTGCAGGTTTCTTTCCAGCCGCTCACTTAACGGGTGACTTGAATGATTGACCCCGCCTTTAGGGGGGAGGAGCTTGTCGATGAAATCACCTGTTGGAGAAACTGCTTGGAAAGAAACCTGCAGGGCTCGGCCCTCTACTGACACATGTTCTACTGTGTTCTAGTGTGCTCTAGTGTCTTATAGTGTCTGTTCTACTGTGTTCTAGTGTGCTCTAGTGTCTTATAGTGTCTGTTCTACTGTGTTCTAGTATGTGTTATAGTGTGTTCTAGTGTGTTGTAGTGTGTTCTAGTGTCTGTTCTAGAGTGTGTTCTAGTGTCTGGTGTCTGTTCTAGAGTGTGTTCCAGTGTGTTCTACTGTATAGTGTCTGTTCTAGTGTGTTCTAGTGTGCTCTAGTGTCTGTCTAGTGTCTGTTCAAAAGTGTGTACTAGTGTCTGGTGTCTGTTCTAGAGTGTGTTCTAGTGTGTTCTACTGTCTAGTGTCTGTTCTAGTGTGTTCTAGTGTGCTCTAGTGTCTGTCTAGTGTGTTCTAGTGTCTGTTCGAAAGTGTGTACTAGTGTCTGGTGTCTGTTCTAGAGTGTGTTCTAGTGTGTTCTACTGTCTAGTGTCTGTTCTAGTGTGTTCTAGTGTCTGTTCGAAAGTGTGTGCTAGTGTCTGGTGTCTGTTCTAGAGTGTGTTCTTGTGTCTTCTACTGTCTAGTGTCTGTTCTAGTGTGTTCTACTGTGTTCTAGTGTCTGTTCTACTTTGTTCTGGTGTCTGTTCTAGTGTGTTCTAGTGTCTGTACTAGAGTGTGTTCTAGTGTCTGGTGTCTGTTCTAGAGTGTGTTCTAGTGTGTTCTAGTGTCTAGTGTCTGTTCTAGTGTGTTATAGTGTGTTTTAGTGTCTGTTCTACTTTGTCTAGTGTCTGTTCTAGTGTGTTCTAGTGCCTGTTTTACTTTGTTCTAGTGTATTCTAGTGTATTCTAGTGTGTTCTCGTGTCTGTTCTACTGTGTTCTAGCGTCTGTTCTAGAGTGTTCTACTGTCTAGTGTCTGTTCTAGTCTGTTCTAGTGTATTCTAGTGTGTTCTCGTGTCTGTTCTGCTGTGTTCTAGTGTCTGTTCTACTGTGTTGTAGCGTCTGTTCTAGAGTGTTCTACTGTCTAGTGTCTGTTCTAGTCTGTTCTAGTGTGTGTGTGTGTGTTTTTTTGTGTGTGTGTTCTAGTGTGTGTGCTGCCCCCTGCTGGTGTGGAGTGTATAGTGTGTAGTGCCCAGCATGCTAAGGATGAAGGGCATCATGGAATAAAATGGCGCCAATATCTGTGTCGAGTTCAGCTGTTCCCAGATTTAATGATGCATCACAATAGTGCCCCCCCCCCAGCCCACCCCCGGGATTTCCCATCTGCTTGACCATGTCAAGTCCGTCCACATGTGGCCAGCAGCAGATGTCCGCAGGGTCACCCCCCACCCCCCACCCGGCCAGGCCTGGGCGGGGTTTGGCCTCTGCTTGGCCTCAAACTGCTGGGAAGAGCAGCCAGGAGTTTGGAGACGTATGGAGGAGCCATCACGCGTCCAGGAGGCCTCCCCCAAGGCTCTGAGGAGAAGTGCTTCTGACTGCAGACGTGCCGCCACAGATATTTGGCTGGCTGCGGAGATGCTAATCCCTTCTTCTTCTCCCGTTATTCTCACTTTTCCAACATCACTTTTTCCATTCCCCACCGTTGTTAAACCACACACACACTTCCTGGAAGAAGGCTGCTCTTCCCCGATAAAGTGAGGATCCCTGGATGGCGTTCAGGAAGATAAATGTAACACGAGTACTGCTGTTTCTACCGGAGGATCAAGAACACGATCCAAACCTCACCAGACCACTCGGTTCCTGCTAAACATCTCCACTTAGCCACAATGTTGGCTACGATCTCTGGAGGTTATCTTCCCTACTCGGCTCACTTGTTGCTAGGCAGAATTCCCTGTGACGTGGACATCCGGTGCTGCTTCCGAGTCGTTGAAAACACGCAGAAAACACTCCATGACCTGACTCACAGGACATAGTGACTCGAACTGACTCGTGTCAACCTGGGTGACCTTGATTGACAGCTTGTTGCACGTCATCCGTGACTCGAGTACCCGATTGGATTGGATTCAATCACGACTCATGGGAATGTCAGATATGATAGACGTGTGGATTGGAGATTAGAGTGAAGTCAAGGCACATGAACACAGTGGAGATGATGCCATGGGTGATACCATGGGTGATACCATGGGTGATGCCATGGGCGATGCCATGGGCGATACCATGGGTGATTCCATGGGTGATTCCATGGGTGACAGCATCATGGGGATACCATGAGTGATACCATGGGGTGATACCATCATGGGGTCATACCATGATGGGGTGATGCCATGGGGTGATGCCATGGGTGATACCTTTATGGGGTGATACCATCATGGGGTAATACCATGGGTGATACCATCATGGGGTGACACCATGGGGTGATACCATAGGGTGATGACATTATGGGGTGATGGCATGAGGTGATACCATCATGTGGTGATACCATGAGGTGATACCATCATGGGGGTGATACCATGAGGTGGTACCATCATGGGGGTGATACCATGAGGCAATACCATGAGGTCATACCATCATGGGGTGACACCATGGGGTGATACCATGAGGTGATACCATCATGTGGTGATACCATGAGGTGATACCATCATGGGGTGATACCATGGGTGATACCCTCATGGGGTGATACCATAGAGTGATGCCATTATGGGGTGATACCATCATGGAGGGTGATACCATGAGGCAATACCATGAGGTCATACCATCATGGGGTGATACCATGGGGTGATACCATCATGGGGTGATTCCATGAGGTGATACCATCATGGGGTGATTCCATGAGGTGATACCATCATGGGGTGATACCATAGAGTGATGCCATTATGGGGTGATACCATCATGGAGGGTGATACCATGAGGCAATACCATGAGGTCATACCATCATGGGGTGATACCATGGGGTGATACCATCATGGGGTGATTCCATGAGGTGATACCATCATGGGGTGATTCCATGAGGTGATACCATCATGGGGCGGTACCATGGGTGATACCATGTGGTGATACCATGGGTGATATCATGGGGTTTTTCATCCCAATTCCCAGCATGTCTCGCCTGTGTTCGCCTCGCCGTGAGCAACAGCAGCAGCTGCCTTTGTTTTCATTTAGTGAATTCCAAGTTCCTCTGGCGGCCTGGCTTCTTTCCTTCCTTTCCTCTCCTCTCCTTTCCTCTCCTCTTCTTCTTCCCTCGCGAGATGAAACGTAATTAGCTACACAAACCAAACTAATGAGGACCAGCACCTCCGCACCAGCCCGAGGTTGACGTCCGTGGCAGCTTTCTGCCTCAGACGTCACGTCTCAGCATCTCAGCTGGCCTGGTTCCTTCCCATTGCTCAGGTCCTTGGAATGCTTACTCAGAACTCCATAAACACGTTTGTCGCTTCCATGGAACTGACACGGATACATGATATATGGATATTTCTATGACTAAAACAGTGCTGTTTAATATTTAGATATTTAGATATTTAGATATATTGTATGTAAAAAAGGCATCAATATATCTTATTTATATATTTAGGATTTTCATATGTAACATAAAAATCATCTTCTGAAATAATCTTAGTAAATGTTTATCTTGGAATATTCTAACTTTATTCCCATAATATTATTAATTTTTTTGTAAAAATGGCAACTTTTATTTTATTTTTTTTGTTTTTCATAATATAAAAAAAATTCTGTTATTTTGACTCATTCCGCAAAAATAACACTATTGTTCTTGATAATATTGTTTATTGTTTTATAAGAGTTTATGATGAAATTATGACTTCCAGTCGCCCCCCCCCCCCATTTTCTGCTGCAATATTTGCTGCATTTCTTTTCCAATTTCCAACCTACTTGACTTTCCAAACTATTTGTCTTCCTGAATATTATTTTTATTATTTATTATTATTTTTTATTATTATTAATAATATATTGAAAATGACATGTGACAAATGTGAATATTTTGACTTTATTGTCCACGTTTGCTGTCTTTTCTCTTAAAGAAACGGCAGCAGGTAATATAATCAGTGTCAATCAAGCAGGACTGGGGAGTTACCCAGCATGCCTTGTGGCTTATAGATGAGTATAAGCAGGGTGAGTTAGGGAAGTGTTTGGTTTGACGATCTATAGCCGTAGCTACAGCAGCCCCGTCTTGAACAAAAAGAGAAATGTATCACGTGTCTTTTGTCTTTTTTTTCCCCACCTAGCACGGCTGCGGCAACTTCGTGCGGGTGGTGCAGCCGTACAACCGAACGCACCTCTTCATGTGCGGCAGCGGCGCCTACAGCCCCGTGTGCGTCTACGTCAACAGGGGGCGCCGACCCGAGGTGGGTGTCGCTTTAAGCCCGGCACGAGCGGCAGATGGCGGCGCTGCTGTTACCACGGCAACCGAGCCACCCCAGGGTCCCCTCGGCACATGGAGGGATTCTGGGGGCTAAAAAAAAAACAGTCGCATGGTTTTTCCGGAGTTTTCCGAAGACAGGTTCAACTCCCATGCGTGGCAGACAGCCGGAGCACGGCGGGAGGTTTGCTGGAAAGAAAAGCTTCCCTGCGGAATATTATCCTTACCTTCCCTGTTCCCGGTTATCGTTTCTTCTGCAGCTTCCTTACAAAGACCATTGCCACGAAGGTCACCACTTCTCCTCTGTCCCGCACAGGAACAAATATTTCACATCGACTCCAGGTCCGAGTCCGGGAAAGGGAGGTGCTCCTTCAACCCGCAAGTCCACACCGTGTCCATCATGCTCAGTAGGTCTTCATCCTTCAACACGTTCCTATCGCTGTTATTATTGCTGCTGCCGTTATCTTAGAAGATCTCAAAGTGTGGCCCGGGGGCCGCTTGTGGCCCGGGGGCCGCTTGTGGCCCCTCTTCCACAGGAAGTTCTTACATCTTCGGGAATCTATTCACGTACGTTTGTCTTGGTTCCTTCAGACCAGGAGCTCTTCTCCGGCATGTACATCGACTTCATGGGCACGGACGCCGCCATCTTCAGGAGCCTGACCAAGAGGAACGCCGTGCGCACCGACCAGCACAATTCCAAGTGGCTTAGCGGTACGCCTGCCGGCTCGCTTTATCCAGCCCCGCCCCCACAGCGGACCCCTGGCCGGGTGCAATACATCACCCCCCCCCCCCCCCCCCCCCCCAAATATGCTTATTTAACTAAATGCTGCACATGAATCAGGCATGCAATGTTAGAATCAAGTCAAACACAAAGTGTAAAGGTGACTATAGGGGTGTTATTTCATGTCTAGAGGGCTCTAATCATGTTAAAAACCATATTTAGAAGGTGGTAGATGGCTTTCCTGTCTTATTTCTTGTTATTATGTCTACTGTATTGGGTAATAGGAGTGTAAAGGTGACTATAGGGGTGTTATTTCATGTCTAGAGGGCTCTAATAATGTTAAAAACTATTTAGAAGGTGGTAGATGGGTTTTCTGTTTTATTTCCTATTATTATGTCTACTATATTGGGTAATAGGAGTGTAAAGGTGACTATAGGGGTGTTATTTCATGCCTAGAGGGTTCTAATCTTATTTTCTTTTAGGAGTGTAAAGGTGACTATAGGGGTGTTATTTCATGCCTAGAGGGCTCTAGTGTTATTTTTTTAGGAGTGTAAAGTTGACTATAGGGGTGTTATTTCATGCCTAGAGGGCTCTGATATTATTTTTTTAGGAGTGTAAAGTTGACTATAGGGATGTTATTTCATGCCTAGAGGGCTCTAATCTTATTTTCTTTTAGGAGTGTAAAGGTGACTATAGGGGTGTTATTTTATGCCTAGAGGGCTCTAATCTTATTTTCTTTTAGGAGTGTAAAGGTGACTATAGGGGTGTTATTTCATGCCTAGAGGGCTCTAATCTTATTTTCTTTTAGGAGTGGAAAGGTGACTATAGGGGTGTTATTTCATGCCTACAGGGCTTTAATCTTATTGTCTTTTAGAAGTGTAAAGGTGACTATAGGGGTGTTATTTCATGCCAAGAGGGCTCTAATCTTATTTTCTTTTAGGAGTGTAAAGTTGACTATAGGGGTGTTATTTCATGCCTAGAGGGCTCTAATCTTATTTTCTTTTAGGAGTGTAAAGGTGACTATAGGGGTGTTATTTCATGCCTAGGGGGCTCTAATCTTATTTTTTTAGGAGTGTAAAGGTGACTATAGGGGTGTTATTTCATGCCTAGAGGGCTCTAATCTTACTGTCTTTTAGGAGTCTAAAGGTGACTATAGGGGTGTTATTTCATGCCTACAGGGCTTTAATCTTATTGTCTTTCAGAAGTGTAAAGGTGACTATAGGGGTGTTATTTCATGCCTAGAGGGCTCTAATCTTATTGTTTTTTAGGAGTGTAAAGGTGACTAAAGGGGTGTTATTTCATGCTTAGAGGGCTCTAATCTTATTTTTTTAGGAGTGTAAAGTTGACTATAGGGGTGTTATTTCATGCCTAGAGGGCTCTAATCTTATTTTTAGGGTGTTAGCATGTGACTATATTGCCTAATAGGCCAGCTCTGGTGTCCTTTCCATCAGAACCAATCTTCATCGACGCCCAGCTCATCCCGGACGGCACCGACCCCAACGACTCCAAGCTGTACTTCTTCTTCCGGGAGAGGCTGATGGACAACAGCGGGAACACCAAGAACATCCACACCATGGTGGCCCGAGTGTGTCCGGTAA
Source organism: Doryrhamphus excisus (assembly GCF_030265055.1). NCBI lineage: Eukaryota > Metazoa > Chordata > Actinopteri > Syngnathiformes > Syngnathidae > Doryrhamphus > Doryrhamphus excisus. The sequence continues at coordinate 21,767,891 of NC_080472.1, read as the reverse complement.
GTGTGGCGCATGTAATGTGGCGATGGTGGCGTTGGTGGTGAGACTCGTGTCTTCTGGCAGAGCGACGTGGGGGGACAGCGAAGTCTGGTCAACAAGTGGACCACCTTCCTCAAGGCCAGGATGGTGTGTTCCGTCCTGGAGGAGGACGGCACGGAGACGCACTTTGATGAACTGGGTGAGTCGGTCTTTCTGTTTGGAATTCCATTGTCCTCCTCAAAGATCCTTTTGCTTTCTCCCAAAACAAGCCTGCGGTACTTCCGCAGTCTAGCCTGGATTTGGACTCGGGGACTCCACGGCTGCCATAACACGTCCTTGTTGCTCCTTGGAAGCTCACGTTGCTTCATCAAAACCACACACACACGTTGCCTTGCAGCTCATCGTTTTTTTGGACGCAATTCCCGTCTGAGGAAGATAAAGCTGAACTTGTCTGGTCTGTCCTGCAGAAAGCGTGTTTTTGCTGGAAAGCGAACATCCCAAAGGCCTGTTGCTGTTCGGAGTCTTCACATCCACAAGGTAGCACATTCCGGCACGCTTTATCCCAATAGCGGATCACAGGCAAAATGTCTGCTATCCTTGCAATCCGACCTTTATTTATAAAGCCCTTAGTCACAAATTGGTCTCATAGGGCTTTACGAGCTGGTAACAAGGGGTGTTATAGGGGTGTTATTTTATGTCTAGAGGGCTCTAATAATGTAAAATCTTTATTTAGAAGGCTGTAAAGATTTTTTCTCTATCTTTTATTTCTTATTTTATCTTACTGTGTTTGCTATGTTGGGTTGTAGCAGTATAAAGGTGACTATAGGGGTGTTATTTTATGTCTAGAGGGCTCTAATAATGTTAAATCTTTATTTAGAAGGCGGTAAACAGGTTTTATATATCTTGTATGTCTTATTTTATCTTACTGTGTTTGCTATATTGGGTTGTAGCAGTATAAAGGCGACTATGGGGGTGTTATTTTATGTCTAGAGGGCTCTAGTAATGTAAAATCGTTATTTAGAAGGTGGTAAAGAGATTTTCTTTATCTTATATGTCTTATTTTAACTTACTGTTTTTGCTGTATTGGTTTGTAGCACTATAAAGGTGACTATAGGGGTGTTATTTCATGTCTAGAAGGCTCTAATAATGTAAAATCTTTATTTAGCAGGCAGTAAAGAGGTTTTCTATGTCTTAAATGTCTTATTTTATCTTACTGTGTTTGCTATATTGGGTTGTAGCAGTATAAAGGTGACTATAGGGGTGTTATTTCATGTCTAGACAGCTCTAATCATGTTAAATCTTTATTTAGAAGGCAGTAAAGAGGTTTTCTATGTCTTATATGTCTTGGGGCGTAGTCATGTGGACATGCGAGGAGGACCTCCAGTCCATCTCGACTTGATTGCTTCTGTCTGAGCGTATCGGGTGTCAGCCTGCTTCAGCGTGGCCAATTCTCTGGGCGGGTCACTCGATCCGTCTGTTTTCGTGTCTAATTTAGCCGGGCTGGTGGACCCCAGGTGGTGCTGTCACGGTGCCCCCCCCTCTCCATGTAGCGGTGACATCACCAAAGCGTGTCTGACAAGCTAACGCAGCCAACGCGAACACCCCCAGAGCTCCTTGTTCTGCTTGATTCCTCGTAATCCGTTCTGTACAACGCGCTTCTGCTCCTGGTGGGCTTTGAAGCGGGGGAATTTGAGGCACGTGCCCCCCCGCCCCTCACCCCCACCTCCGCATGGGAGCCTCCTGTGACCCCCGAGCAACGTGGCAGTCATCAGTCTTTCCTTTCCCCTCAGCTCCGTCTTCAAAGGCTCGGCGGTGTGCGTGTACAACATGGCCGACGTCCTCACCGTCTTCAACGGGCCTTTCGCTCACAGAGACGGACCCAACTTCCAGTGGGTGGCCTTCCAGGGACGCATCCCCTACCCGAGACCTGGAACTGTAAGTTGACACTCCTCAGTCCTTCCTGGGACTCTGCACATCCGATTTCCTGGAACAATGATGTTATACATGATCTTTTACACTTTGGGGGGGTTGCCTACAGCCACAGCTTTAGGACTGGTAAAGGCCTAGCCACATTACGCTGACATTAAGCCGCTCATTATCACTAATTTGTTTCTTTTGGCTCAGCGAAAGGCAGGGAGATAATTGGAAGATAATAATTGATAATGAAGATCAATGATTTGGAGTGCATGAGAAAGTGGAAAGGAAAATGTAGCTGGTGCTGCTGGATACTGACCTCTCATGATAATGTCAAACCCCAGTTTTTAATTCGAATTTGTTCCACCTGAAAACCCAAAGTAGAAAAACAAGAACATTTTCCCATGAGAACTCATCTCTTGTATAGCACCCCTATATTCACCTATTAGCACATAAAGTAGACATAATAAAAGAAAATAAGACATGGGAAACAACCTTCTAAATACACATTTGAACATGATTAGAGACCTCCTGACATGAAATAGCATCCCTATAGTCACTTCTACATGATCCAATATAGGAAACATAAGAGAAACTAAGACATAAATAAGACATAACGGCTTCTTTCCCTGCCCAGTGTCCCGGCGGCGCCTTCACGCCAGACATCCGCACCACCAAAGAGTTCCCGGATGACGTGGTCAACTTTGTTCGCAACCACCCTGTCATGTTCAATGCCATCTACCCCGTCGGGAGGAGACCTCTGGTGGTCCGCACGGGGGCCAACTACAAGTACACGTCCGTGGCGGTGGACCAGGTGGCGGCGGCGGATGGAAACTACCAAGTCCTGTTCCTGGGCACGGGTAGGAAGGTCCCACTGGGCCCTCGTGGGTCCTGGTGTCATTTCTTACAGCCAGCAGGGTTCACTGAGAAGATCCTTCTCTTCCTCCAGACAAAGGCACCGTCCAGAAGGTGATCGCCCTGCCCACCAACAGCTCCCTGCATGAGGATCTCATCCTGGAGGAGCTGCAAGTCTTTCAGGTAGTCTTCCTTCCTTCCTTCCCTCCTTCCTGTCTTCCTTCCTTCCTTCATCATCGGCCGACATCAAAGACGTGTAGGAGGTAGCAGATAGCGGTTGGGAGGAGATGGATGACTGAGATGGAACCTTTGCTGCTTTAGCCCAATAAATTGGTCACCAACGTGGCTGCGCTTCCAACGTGGCTGCGCTTCCAATGTTGCTGCGCTTCTGACATGGCTGCGCTTCCGACGTGGCTGCGCTTCTGACGTGGCTGCGCTTCCAATGTTGCTGTGCTTCCAACTTGGCTACGCTTTTAAAGAGGTTGCGCTTCCGACGTGGCTGCGCTTCCGACGTGGCTGCGCTTCCAAGGTGGCTGCGCTTCCAAGGTGGCTGCGCTTTCAACTTGGCTGTGCTTCCAACGTGGCTGCGCTTCCAAGTGGCTGCGCTTCCAATGTGGCTGCGCTTCCAACATGGATGCGCTTCAAAGAGGCTGCGCTTCCAACGTGGCTGCGCTTCCGACGTGGCTGCGCATCCGATGTGGCTGAGCTTCCAACGTGGTTGCGCTTCCAACATTGCTGCGCTTCCGACGTTGCTGCGCTTCCCACGTGGCTACGCTTCCAACGTTGCTGCGCTTCCGACGTTGCCGCGCTTCCAATGTTGCTGCACTTCCGACTTGGCTGCACTTCCAATGTGGCTGCGCTTCCAACATGGATGGGCTTCAAAGAGGCTGTGCTTCCAACGTGGCTGCGCTTCCGATGTGGCTGCGCTTCCGACGTGGCTGCGCTTCCAACGTGGCTGCGCTTCCAAAGTGGCTGCGCTTCCAACGTGGTTGCGCTTCCAACATTGCTGCGCTTCCAACTTGGCTACGCTTACAAAGAGGCTGTGCTTTCAAAGAGGCTGCGCTTCTAACGTGGCTGCACTTCCAAAGAGGCTGCACTTCCAAAGAGGCTGCGCTTCTAACGTGGCTGTGCTTCTAACGTGGCTGCGCTTCCAAAGAGGCTGCGCTTCCAAAGAGGCTGCACTTCCAATGTGGCTGCGCTTCCGACGTGTCTGTGCTTCCGACGTGGCTGCGCTTCCGACTTTGCTGCGCTTACAAAGAGGCTGCGCTTTCAAAGAGGCTGCGCTTCCAACATGGCTGCGCTTTCAAAGAGGCTGCACTTCTGACGTGGCTGCGCTTCCGACGTGGCTGCGCTTCCATCGTGGCTGCGCTTCCAAAGAGGCGCTATTGAGACCTCCTGCAACATTTCACGTGGAAGATGAGTGCGCTGGCTTGAAATTTCTCCCACAGTTCAATGCCCACCACCCAAGAAAAGGTCTTTGCATTTTCCCTGATGGTGATAAAAGTTTGAGGGCATGTTTGCAGCATTTGGAGGTCACCCCACAGGGGGCGCCACCAGCATGCCAGCTGTGCCTAATCAACTGTCCAGCATGTCCACCTGCTGAAGTGCCGTTGTGGTCCAGGTGTTTATGGTCCAGGTGTTTATGGTCCAGGTGTTTATGGTCCAGGTGTTTATGGTCCAGGTGTTTATGGTCCAGGTGTTTATGGTCCAAATGTTTGTCCCCTTTTCCAGAGCCAAGCTGCAGTGACGAACCTGAGAATCTCCTCCAAAAAAGTAAGTCTTCCTCTTTTATTGACTTTTATTGTCTCGTGTTTCTGGCCTCCATCTGTCCCTCACGAGCCCAGCAGGCCCAGGAAGCCAGAAGCCGTCATGGCGGCGCCGCTGCGTCCACTTAGGAAGACAAACATGGCGTCCGGCTGACCTCTCCACGTTTGCTTTGGCAGCAACAACTCTACATCAGCTCCGAGTCGGGGGTCTCTCAGGTGTCGCTGCACCGATGCCACGCCTACGGCTCCGCCTGCGCCGACTGCTGCCTGGCCAGGGACCCGTACTGCGCCTGGGACGGACTCAGCTGCTCCCGCTTCTACCCCACCGGGAAGAGGTACCACCTAGGGTGCTGTACTGCAGTACAAGAACCACTTAGGGTGCTGTACTGCAGTACAAGAACCACCTAGGATGCTGTACTGCAGTACAAGAACCACTTAGGATGCTGTACTGCAGTATAAGAACCACCTAGGATGCTGTACTGCAGTACAAGAACCACTTAGGATGCTGTACTGCAGTACAAGAACCACCTAGGATGCTGTACTGCAGTACAAGAACCACTTAGGATGCTGTACTGCAGTATAAGAACCACCTAGGATGCTGTACTGCAGTACAAGAACCACCTAGGATGCTGTACTGCAGTACAGGAACCACTTAGGGTGCTGTACTGCAGTACACAAACCACTTAGGGTGCTGTACTGCAGTACAAGAACCATTTAGGATGCTGTACTGCAGTACAAGAAACACCTAGGATGCTGTACTGCAGTACAAGAAAGAATAAGACAGAAACGGGATGCAGTACTGCAGTACAAGAACCACATAAGATGCTTCACTGCAGTACACAAACCACTTAGGATGCTGTACTGCAGTACAAGAACCACCTAGGATGCTGTACTGCAGTACAAGAACAACCTAGGATGCTGTACTGCAGTACAAGAACCACCTAGGATGCTGTACTCCAATACAAGAACCACCTAGGGTGCTCTACTGCAGTACAAGAACCACCTAGGATGCTGTACTGCAGTACAAGAACCACTTAGGATGCTGTACTGCAGTACAAGAAAGAATAAGACAGAAACGGGATGCAGTACTGCAGTACAAGAACCACTTAGGATGCTGTACTGCAGTACAAGAACCACTTAGGATACTGTACTGCAGTACAAGAACCACTTAGGATGCTGTACTGCAGTATAAGAACCACCTAGGATGCTGTACTGCAGTACAAGAAAGAATAAGACAGAAACGGGATGCAGTACTGCAGTACAAGAACCACATAAGATGCTTTACTGCAGTACACAAACCACTTGGGATGCTGTACTGCAGTACAAGAACCACCTAGGATGCTGTACTGCAGTACACGAACCACTTAGGATGCTGTACTGCAGTACAAGAACCACCCAGGATGCTGTACTGCAGTACACGAACCACTTAGGATGCTGTACTGCAGTACAAGAACCACCTAGGATGCTGTACTGCAGTACAAGAAAGAATAAGACAGAAACGGGATGCAGTACTGCAGTACAAGAACCACTTAGGATGCTGCACTGCAGTACAAGAACAACCTAGGATGCAGTACTGCAGTACAAGAACCACTTAGGATGCTGCACTGCAGTACAAGAACAACCTAGGATGCTGTACTGCAGTACAAGAAAGAATAAGACAGAAACAAGATGTAGTATTGCAGTACAAGAAGTAGTAAGACAGAAACAGTGTGCTGTACTGCAGTAAAAGAATAAATAAGACATAAGTAGAATGTAGTACTGCATTAAAAAAATAAATAAGACATAAGTTGGACGCAGTACTGCAGTAAAAGAATAAATAAGACATAAGTAGGATGCAGTACTGCAATAAAGGCATCAATAAGACATACGCAGGACGCAGTACTGCAGTAAAAGAATAAATAAGACATAAGCAGGACACAGTACTGCAGTAAAATAATACATAAGACATAAGTAGGATGCAGTACTGCAGTAAAAGAATAAATAAAACGTAAGTAGGATGCAGTACTGCAGTACAAGAATACATAAGACATAAGCAGGATGCAGTACTGCAGTAAAAGAATAAATAAGACATAAGTAGGACGCAGTACTGCAGTACAAGAATAAATAAGACATAAGCAGGATGCAGTACTGCACTAAAATAATACATAAGACATAAGCAGGACGCAGTACTGCAGTAAAATAATACATAAGACATAAGCAGGACGCAGTACTGCAGTAAAAGAATACATAAGACATAAGCAGGACGCAGTACTACAGTAAAATAATAAATACTGCAGTACTGCAGTTTGTGTTGTTAAGGAGACATTTAAGAGTAGGTCTGGTAGACGGAACACAAACGAGGGTCCGAGTGAGACCTCCCGTCTTGGGTGTGGTTTGAGGACTTCCAGTTACAGGAAGTGGTTTTGCTAGCAGGTGTGCTTCCCTTGCAGGAGGAGCAGGAGGCAGGACGTCATGCACGGGAATCCTCTGACTCAATGCCGGGGCTTCAATCTGAAAGGTACGCGCCCGTCCCGTGGGGCTGGTGTTGTCAATATCGTTTTCCAGGAATTAGCCACAGCCAAAGTGCGTGTTTGTGCTCTGACGACAGCCTACAGGAACGCGGCGGAGATGACGCAATACGCCGTGAGAAACAACACCACCTTCCTGGAGTGCCTCCCCAAGCCCCCCCAGGCCTCCATCCGCTGGCTCATCCATCGGGACAACGACAGGCGGAAAGAGGTCAGTCGTACGGGTTGCTGCGGGACTTATTATATTATTATTAGATTATTATCATATTTTATTATTATAAGCGGTAGAAAATGAATGAATATATTATTATATTATTATTTTATTGTATTATTATATTATCAAATTATATTATTATATTGTCATATTATATTATTATATTATTATATTATTATATTATTATATTATTATATTATTATATTATTATATTATTATATTATTATATTATTATATTATTATATTATTATATTATTTTTTATAAGCGGTAGAAAATGAATTAATAAATGAATATTCTATTATTATATTGTTATATTATTATATTATTATATTATATTATAAGGTGTAGAAAATGAATGAATTATTGTATTATTATATTATCATATTATTATATTATAAGCGGTAGAAAATGAATTATTATATTATTATATTATTATATTATTATATTATTATATTATTATATTATTATATTATTATATTATTATATTATTATATTATTATATTATTATATTATTATATTATTATATTATTATATTATAAGCGGTAGAAAATGAATGAATATTATATTATTATATTATTATATTATTATATTATTATATTATTATATTATTATATTATTATATTATTATATTATTATATTATTATTTTCTCTGCTATTTCTATTGATTGGATTGTTTTTTTTTTATTATCATGATTATTTGTTGTTATAAGAAATCATGTCCACAAGCAGATGGCTTGATGTAATGCTACAACCTCACCACTAGATGGCGCATTTAGGCTTTAAAAGTGGACCAAAACTACCATATGTAAAAATAGTGATACAAAATTGTCATATTTAACCACAAGAAGCCAACATATACTGAATAAAAAAACATCAACGTAAATTGACATTTGGGCGGCTTCCGAAAAGCCCAGGAGATGCCCGGCGGGATGCATTGCGGTGGTCTGCAACCATGCAGCATTTTTATGATGCGGCGCTCCTGCATGGCTGCATGTGTGAACCTCAGGTGAAGCTGAACGAACGCGTCCTCTCCACCGACCACGGCCTCCTGGTGCGCTCGGCCCAGCCCTCCGACCAGGGCTTGTACTACTGCCTGACCACCGAGAACGGCTTCAAGCGCACCGTGGCCAAGATCCGCCTGCGGGTGCTGAGCGAGGCCGCGGTGAGCGTGCTGGCGGACAGGAAGCGGGCGCCGTGGGACCGCTCCGCCTCGTTGCACCCCAAGGCGCTGCTGGAGGCCTTCAGCCCGGCGGAGAACCTGGCCGTGCGGCAGTACTGCAAGGAGAGGAAGGAGCTCCAGCAGAGGCAGCCGCCCCCGGGGCCTCTCAGGGGGGACTTAGCCAAACTCAAGCCCATGCTGGATCGCAGGAAGGGACGCAACCGTCGCAATCACCTCCCGGAGGAGTGAAGCGTAGACTCTGGACCCCCAGAGGAGGACGATGCTCCTCTACCAAAGTCGCCTGGGACACGCCCGGCGGGACAGTAGGTTGTAGCCGGGGGCGGGGTGCATCTTCTGGGACAAAATGACAGACGAAGGGAAACAATGGCCACCTTCTCAAGCCTCCTGTATTTATTATTCGTTATTCATCCTGCCTGATGAAAGTGTAATGTTCCAAGTCCTCCACTAGGTAGTGCAAGTGAGTACGTGTGAGCTTGTGTACAGGTATTTAAAGTTTTCGTGTAAATAACTTCACCGAAATACTACGACTGCAGAGACTCGCCTGAGTACACGCCCGTTTCCGACAGCGCACGTTAATAAAAGTGTACGACCAGCAGCCACTAAAGCGGCCATATTTATTTTACGTTTTACTTCACGTTTTGCCCAAATGTGTGTTTCTCAGGTACTAGCCCCACCTGTTAGCACCCACCCATTGAGCATGTGTTGATGAGTCCTAATGAAATAACCAGAGAAAGAACCAGAGTAGAGGGGGGGAGGAGACCCGTGCCGTGGCCCAGCAAGGTGCACCGTATTCGGGTACACATCCCGAGCAGTGTGGCTGTGACGCCATGGAGGTTTCTGGCCAACCAGAGAGGTGCAGCGCTGGCATTTCAGGTGGCTGATGAGGTTTTTTTTGTGTGCCCCATGGGGGCGGGGGGGGGGGGGGTGCCCCTCATGTGGCGGAGCGCCCCTCATGTGGCGGAGCGCCCCTCATGTGGCGGAGCGCCCCTCATGCGGCGGAGCGCCCCTCATGCGGCGGAGCGCCCCTCATGCGGCGGAGCGCCCCTCATGCGGCGGAGCGCCCCTCATGTGGCGGAGCATTTGGTATGAATAGCATGCAAAATGTCTGGAGACATTGATATGATTGACACGGAATAGCACCCCTACAGGATATTGTGTTTGGTCAAAGTGAGCTAGCATGCGACGCTAACGGCTTAAAAAACATGACCTGACTGTTTGCGAGGCGTTCATGGTCATATTTTAGTATTGGTGCTGTGTTCGGAACGGACGGAATGGCCCGGGAGACCTCCGTGGCGGCGCTACCAATGTGACACTTTCCTGAGGCAGCACTCTTGCAATTCCGAGGGGACGGACACGTTCGGAGACGTCGGGATGAAATGCCGCTTTGGACCCAAGGAGACCACGTCCCGGTCCTTGTAGCCGCAGTGTCACAACGGCCCCGTCCGTTTGCATCACTCTTGGTTGCTTCAGGCTTCACGTGAGATAAAGGAGGACACTTCATTGGTAGCAAGAACTGGCGCTAGGACCCTAACTCGGACCCTGCGAGGATGTGAGTCAAAGAGCCAGGAAGCATCAAAAGCCAAACATTCATCTGCTTTTATTCATTTGAAGCCACTAGTTAAGCAAAACAGGAAAAAAACATTAGCTTATCTGACACGACGGCGGGTGGCCGATTAAAGGATCAAAAACCTGACCTCCAAGTCCCTGATTGTTTGAGCTCTTTACAAAATTCACAGTATTAACATGATTATTATTAATAACACTGAAATTAGACGTTTCAAAAAGTGCAAGTTAATATGAAAGTCCCACAGCAGCGTTTGGATTGGCTCAAGCGATCTGCGACTTGTTGTGGTTCCTCCTGACTATGCAGTACGCCGTCAGGCAAACGACGAAGACGGCCACGCCGCAGCCCAGCATGGCCTTCTGGATGATGTCCAGCAGCTGGATGCTGCCCAGCAGCTCCATCCTCAGCAGCTCCGCCGTTTCGTCGTCCAACTCCGCCGACTGTGCAGGGAAGATGGCTGCGTTAGCGCAAACGCACGATACTTCCTGAGACGCTAGCTGCTACGCACCCGTAATCTTGCTTTGTGACCTTTGACAGACTTATCTGCTTTTGTCTGAGAAGCACGTGGATAGGCTCAAACGTCATAAATGGAGACAAGCTATCGAAGCTATCTGGTTGAAACGCACCATCTTACCTCGTTACTTCAACATCAACCTTTGATTGACATACAGACTGCCCGAGAAGCACGTGGATAGGCTCAAACGTCATAAATGGAGACATGCTATCGAAGCTATCCGGTTCAAACGCACCATCTTGCCTCGTTACTTCAACATCTACTTTTGATTGATGCACAGACTGCCTGAGAAGCACGTGGATTGGCTCAAACGACATAAATGGAAACAAGCTATCGTAGCTATCTGGATCAAATGCACCATCTTGCCTCGTTACTTCAACATCTATTTTTGATTGATGCGCAGACTGCCCGAGAAGCACGTGGATAGGCTCAAACGACATAAATGGAAACAAGCTATCTGGTTCAAACGCACCATTTTGCCTCGTTACTTCAACATCTACCTTTGACTGTCGCACAGACTGCCTGAGAAGCACGTGGATAGGCTCAAACGTCATAAATGGAGACAAGCTATCGAGTTCAAGCGCACCATCTTGCCTCGTTACTTCAACATCGACCTTTGATTGACGCACAGACTGCCTGAGAAGCACGTGGATAGGCTCAAACGACATAAATGGAGACAAGCTATCGAAGCTATCGAGTTCAAGCGCACCATCTTGCCTTGTTACTTCAACATCTATTTTTGATTGATGCACAGACTGCCCGAGAAGCACGTGGATAGGCTCAAACGACATAAATGGAGACAAGCTATCGAAGCTATCTGGTTCAAACGCACCACCTTACCTCGTTACTTCAACATCAACCTTTGATTGACATACAGACTGCCCGAGAAGCACGTGGATAGGCTCAAACGTCATAAATGGAGACATGCTATCGAAGCTATCCGGTTCAAACGCACCATCTTGCCTCGTTACTTCAACATCTACCTTTGATTGATGCACAGACAGCCTGACAAGCATGTGGATAGGTTCAAATGACATAAATGGAGACAAGCTATCTGGTTGAAACGCACCATCTTGCCTCGTTACTTCAACATCTACCTTCGATTGACGCACAGACTGCCTGAGAAGCACGTGGATAGGCTCAAACGACATAAATGGAGACAAGCTATCGAAGCTATCTGGTTGAAACGCACCATCTTGCCTCGTTATTTCAACATCTACGTTTGATTGACGCACAGACTACCTGAGAAGCACGTGGATAGGCTCAAACGACATAAATAGAAACAAGCTATCGAAGCTATCTGGTTGAAACGCACCATCTTGCCTCGTTACTTCAACATCAACCTTTGATTGATGCACAGACTGCCCGAGAAGCACGTGGATTGGCTCAAACAACATAAATGGAGACATGCTATCGAAGCTATCTGGTTCAAGCGCACCATCTTGCCTCGTTACTTCAACATCTATTTTTGATTGACGCACAGACTGCCTGAGAAGCACGTGGATAGGTTCAAATGACATAAATGGAGACAAGCTATCGAAGCTATCTGGTTGAAACGCACCATCTTACCTCGTTACTTCAACATCAACCTTTGATTGACATACAGACTGCCCGAGAAGCACGTGGATAGGCTCAAACGACATAAATAGAAACAAGCTATCGAAGCTATCTGGTTGAAACGCACCATCTTGCCTCGTTACTTCAACATCTACCTTCGATTGACGCACAGACTGCCTGAGAAGCACGTGGATAGGCTCAAATGACAATCTTACTAGTGTAGATGTATGATGCATTATGGGCCTCGTGTGGGACTGGCTAGTATTGACCATATATGGTCAAACAGGAAAGACGTGGCGCTTTTGGGGTGCATTGGAAGTAAAGGTGTATGTTGACGTGATGTTACCTCGTCCATCCAAACGATGGGGAAGATGGTGTAGTCCTTGACCTTCTTCAGCGCCCTGAGCACACACAGTTTGTCTTTGAGGCGTCGCTAAGCGGAGAAGGACCAGACGTATTCCCAACGTATCCGTAAGCACTTACGTGATGACTTTGGAGGGTCCGTACATCATATTCACTTGGATTTTCTTGGAAAACCTGAGGGTGAATCCGGTCATCTGGAAGGAAGAGTTCATTGAGATCATTGTTTGGTTTTGGAGGCTTGGGAACACCCCGTACCCCCCCACCACCCCAGACCGGTACCATGTTGACGGTTCCATGTGCTATCATTCCCACCATGCTAACAGAGCCTTATGTAAGCCTCCTTACGGGTTCCACGTCCAGGAAGGTGGAATGGTGCTCCTCGCTGGGCCGGAGTCCCTGCACGGCCTCCAGCAGGGACGGACTTCCGTACAGGAAGTGAGGCAAAGACATGTAGATGGGATTTCCTGTTAAGAAGATGTTTTCATGCATGAAATCCGAGAACTTGACAATCGGGTTCATGGTCGGACTAACCTTCTTGACAGGAGCTCAGGTCCAGCACCCCGGCGATGGTGCAGTTCTTGGTGGTCTTGGGATCCTTGCAGTAGCAGTGGTTGTCAGGGTTGACGTCCGGCGAGGCAAAAGTGGAGGGCGGGAGCCCGAAGCGGTACACCGGGATGCCCTTCAGGTCTAAGGTCTGCTGGTAGAGGGCCGACACGGACCTGCAGGGGAAGGTGTCGCAGTGACGCCTCGCCGGGATTTGGTTGTCAGTTTTTTTCTCACCTGCAGATGTCTGCTGAGAAGAAGTAGAGCGGCTTGGTCTGGTCCACAAAGGGCGGGAAGGAGGAAGCAGCTGGAACATGGAGGTGAAGGCAGGTTAGAGAGCCCACTTAAGGATGGAAGACCAGTTCTAAGTGGGGAACCTCACTTGTGCCGTTGAGCATGTTGCAGTACGGGTCGTTCCAGAAACTGAGGCTCCTTAAAAAACGAAAACCAGGCTGGGATGTTATTACCACACGGGATATCACCTCGTCCGGGACTCTTACTTGGATCCTTTCCACGTGTCGATGATGCCCACTTTGGAGACGTCGTCCTTGCCGCTGAAGATGTTGTAGTAGCCGTCGTAGGTGCCGTTATACTGGGGACAACACAAACACCCTCATTCATTCATTTTCATTTTCTACTGCTTATCCTCACGAGGGTCACGGGGGTGCTGGAGCCTATCCCAGCTGTTTTCGGGCGAGAGGCGGGGTACACCCTGGACTGGTGGCCAGCCAATCACAGGGCACATATAAACAAACAACCATTCTTCGGGCGAGCCAGCCAATCACAGGGCACATATAGACAAACAAACATTTTTCGGGCGAGCCAGCCAACCACAGGGCACATAAACACAAACAACCATTTTTCGGGCGAGCCAGCCAATCCCAGGGCACATATACACAAACAACCAATTTGGGCGAGCCAGCCAATCACAGGGCACATATAGACAAACAACCATTCTTCGGGCGAGCCAGCCAATCACAGGGCACATGTACACAAACAACAATTTTTCGGGCGAGCCAGCCAATCACAGGGCACATAAACACAAACAACCATTTTTCGGGCGAGCCAGCCAATCACAGGGCACATAAACACAAACAACCATTTTTCGGGCGAGCCAGCCAATCACTGCACATATACACAAACAACCATTCTTCGGGCGAGCCAGCCAATCACAGGGCACATATAGACAAACAACCATTCTTCGGGCGAGCCAGCCAATCACAGGGCACATAAACACAAACAACCATTCTTCGGGCGAGCCAGCCAATCACAGGGCACATATAGACAAACAACCATTTTTCGGGCGAGCCAGCCAATCACAGGGCACATATAGACAAACAACCATTTTTCGGGCGAGCCAGCCAATCACAGGGCACATATAGACAAACAACCATTCTTCGGGTGAGCCAACCAATCCCAGGGCACATATAGACAAACAACCATTCTTCGGGTGAGCCAACCAATCCCAGGGCACATATAGACAAACAACCATTTTTCGGGCGAGCCAGCCAGCCAATCACAGGGCACATATAGACAAACAACCATTCTTCTGGCGAGCCAGCCAATCACAGGGCACATATAGTAGACAAACAACCATTCTTCGGGCGAGCCAGCCAATCACAGTGCACATAAACACAAACAACCATTTTTCGGGCGAGCCAGCCAATCACAGGGCACATATAGACAAACAACCATTCTTCGGGCGAGCCAGCCAATCCCAGGGCACATATAGACAAACAACCATTTTTCGGGCGAGCCAGCCAATCACAGGGCACATATAAGACAAACAACCATTCACACTCACATTCATACCTATGGACAATTTGGAGTGGCTAATTAACCTAGCATGTTTTTTTTTTTTGGAATGTGGGAGGAAACCGGAGTACCCGGAGAAAACCCACGCATGCACGGGGAGAACATGTAAATTGAAATTGGTGGGATTGAACTCAGGTCTCCTAGCTGCGAGGTCTGCGGGCTATCCACTTGTCCACCGTGCAACCCTTGTAATATATTATATTTTATGATTATTTCAACTTAAACTAACAAAGACTAAAACCTTTTTTTGGTTCTTTTGAGTTTTCATCAACTCTAACCTTTTTGGGGGAGTTTTTATCAAGCCGATCTGGACTAGAACTAGAACTATGGCATATGGAAATATCTAAAATATTCATAACAGCATTTATTTTGTCCAAGAAGAGTATGAGTAAAGCATGGGAACGGTCCAAGGAAGGCGTGCGGCGGTCTTACAGGCGAGAAGAGCCCCACGACACCTTTCAAAAGGGGGTCTTGGTAGCCCCACAGCAGCTCCTTGACAGTGCGGCGCTGGAACAAGGAGGAGTTGCTGGCCTTCATCATGGCCTCCAGCATGACGTGGAGAGGTTTGGGAACCAGCGAGTAAGCTCCCTGGTTTCAAAAAAAAATAAAAATAGAAGTCACAAGTCAGGTGAAGATAAAAGATAAAGACGGCAATTGAGCAGCTTTACGACCACAACAAACCCCATGTGCTAACAGATTAGCATCATTAGTGCTGACTTAGCGTCTTATCTATCATCTGAAATGATCGATGACCGGGCGGACGCCAACACAACAGCGGGCTCATCGGTCACCAATCACGACATTAGCAGGATGACTTTGCTCCCAGCATTCTGGGGGTGCGCCCCGGGGGCGCCCGTCTAATTTTTGTGCGTCTTGTCAGTGCAAGGCTGTTCTTATCTGGACCTCAGCACGTGGATGATAAACAAAGTCATAAAGGACACCAGAGCTCTGCTGTTTTTAGGATCTGCTACCAACATGGACTTCCTGGTCTCTGTCTGGGCCGGTCTAACCCCGGCCCACTTCTGGCCGCCCTGATTTCTAGGACAAGGGGTCCTCAGGGGTTCCCGCTTTCATTCGGTATACTTTCTTAGCTTAGGGATATGGCTAATTCCTGGCGTCACTTACGGCCACAGCCAAGTTGAGCGAGGTGATGATATCGTGCTCCGATCCCACGGACATGATCGGAACAAAGATGGCCTCCAGGGGCATCAGGTAGGAGATGGTGTGATTGGCGTTGAAGGTGATGTTAGCTTTGGGTAAATAGCTAACCCTGAAACACAGCAAAGTCTTAGGGAATATAGGGAATAATTACATGGAGCATGTTTAGGTGATATCAGACACTGAAGAAATTAATGATTTGGGATCAATGATATTATTCAACAATAATACACACATGAATTTGGGATAAATGATATCAGACACTGTGGCATCCATTTCATAACAATGAAGGAATACATTTGGGATAAATGATACCAGATACTCCGGCATTCATTGCATACAGATATAACAATCAATTGAGGATAAATGATATCAGACACAATGGCCTTCAATAATAATAATAATAATAATCGGTGAATGAATTGAGGATAAATGATATCAGTCACTGTGACATTCATTAGATAATAATAATAATACTAATGGGTGAATTATTTGAGGATAAATGATATCAGACATGATGGCATTCATTCAATAATAATAATAATCGGTGAATGAATTGAGGATTAATGATATCAGACATGACAGCATTCAATAATAATAATAGTCTGTGAATGTATTGAGGATAAATGATATCAGATACTGTGACATTTATTAGATAATAATAATAATAATAGGTGAATGAATTGAGGATAAATGATATCAGACACAATGGCATTCATTCATTCAATAATAATAATAATAATAAGTTAATGAATTGAGGATTAATGATATCAGTCACTGTGACATTCATTAGATAATAATAATAATAATAATGGGTGAATTATTTGAGGATAAATGATATCAGACATGATGGCATTCATTCAATAATAATAATAATCGGTGAATGAATTGAGGATTAATGATATCAGACATGACAGCATTCAATAATAATAATAGTCTGTGAATGTATTGAGGATAAATGATATCAGATACTGTGACATTTATTAGATAATAATAATAATAATAGGTGAATGAATTGAGGATAAATGATATCAGACACGATGGCATTCAATTATAATAATAATAACAGGTTAATGAATTGAGGATTAATGATATCAGACACTGTGACATTCATTAGATAATGATAATAATAGGTGAATGAATCGAGGATAAATGATATCTGACATGATGGCATTCAATAATAATAACGATAGGTGAATGAATTGAGGATTAATGATATCAGACATGATGGCATTCATTCAACAATAATAATAGGTGAATGTATTGAGGATAAATGATATCAGATACTGTGACATTTATTAGATAATAATAATAATAATAATAATAATAATAATAATAATAATAATAATAATAATAATAATAATAGGTGAATGAATTGAGGATAAATGATATCAGACACGATGGCATTAAACAACAATAATAATAGGTGGATGAATTGAGGATAAATGATATCAGACATGAAGGCATTAAACAACAATAATAATAGGTGGATGAATTGAGGATAAACGATATCAGACATGAAGGCATCTTACATGTAGGTATAAGGTCCCTTCTCCAGCAGCAGCGGATCAGCCCCCTGCTCCACCACCTCCCGGGGGTTCTGCACATCGAAGAACCAAAGCTGCCTGAACACGAAGGCCCCCGTTGACACCCAGTTTTCATACGCCGGCGTCCCGGGCTCGATGACGGATTCCTAAACCCCGTCGGCAACACAGAGACTATTTTTAACCCGGCGTGGAGCCTGCCAGCCGCCCTCTGGTACATCAAACCGCAGATGGCGGCAACATTTGCTTTTTTTTTGTCTCCGCTACGCGTGAAGACAACTTGTCCTCCAGATGGCATCACGCCGACTTCCACCTTGATCTCCCAAAGCAGCGTACCTGCTTGATGGTCTCCTCGATGAACATGTCCCCGACCGGGATCAGGATGCCACCCAGCACGGCCACCACAGCCCCGATCACAGCCCCGGCGATCAGCCCGCACCTGGCGTTGCAGCAGGAATCCATGGCGGCGGGCGTGTCCCTCCCTGCCTGCCTCCGTGCGCCTGACTCTGTCTCCGGGTTGGCTGTCGCTGGCTGGTGTTGCTGCAGAGAGCGAGCGCCGGCGGGGGGGGGTGCAGCATCAGCGGATTGTGCGGCCGGCCAGGTGAAGGTGCGCGCCTTATACCTGCCGCTTACGTAAGGCTGAACCTTCAGGTGAGATCATCGGAGATAACCGGGTCAAAGGTTGACGGAGGAGTTGCGGACCTGCCTGGAAACACGCGATCACGTGTCTGCCCCTCTTTGAACAGTTGATTGATTAACGTGGTATTTATCGGGTGGATGATATATGGAAGCTTTTTAATTGCTTGATATCGCCGATATCTTCCGTCCTTCTGCTTCACTGCTCACGGGCAACACGTTGTTGTGCGAGCGTGGCGATGAAAGAACCATCGTCTGCGGAGAAGGTCTGTGCTGCCCATTGACTACATTGGATGGTCTTGCAGGGCTTTACAGTCACCACCAGGGGGTAGCAGAAGTCATCTTTCTGCATGCATGAGGGACTCTGGACCGTATGACCAAAGTGAATGATTTGTCTACTGTACAATGTCTGATATCATTTATCCGGAATTTATTCATTTATTATCTCACCAATGTCACAGTGTCTGATATCGTTTATCCTGAATTTGTTCACTTATCTCACCAATGTCTGATATCATTTACCCTGGATTTATTCACTTATTATCTCACCAATGTCACAGTGTCTGATATCATTTATCCTAAATTTATTCACTTATTATCTCACAAATGTCACAGTGTCTGATATCATTTATCCTAAATTCATTCACTTATTATCTCACCAATGTCACAGTGTCTGATATCGTTTATCCTGAATTTATTCACTTATCCAATGAATGCCACAATGTCTGATATCATTTACCCGGAATTTATTCACTTATTATCTCACCAACGTCACAGTGTCTGATATCATTTACCCTGGATTTATTCACTTATTATCTCACCAATGTCACAGTGTCTGATATCATTTACCCTGGATTTATTCACTTATTATCTCACCAATGTCACAGTGTCTGATATCGTTTATCCAGAATTTATTCACTTATCCAATGAATTCCACCATGTCTGATATCATTTACCCTGAATTTATTCACTTATTATCTCACCAATGTCACAGTGTCGGATATCATTTATCCTGAATTTATTCACTTATCCAATGAATGCCACCATGTCTGATATCTTTTGCCCTGAAGTCATTCAATTATGATTTTGTAAAGAATGCCATCGTTAATCATCATTTATCCTGAAATATTCATATTCATGTACTTTTCTGTAATGGATGCCATTGTGTCTGATATCATTTATCCTGAAATATTCATGTACTTTTCTCTAATGAATGCCGTTGTGTCTGATATCATTTATCCTGAAATATTCATGTACTTTTCTCTAATGAATGCCACCATATCTGATATCATTTATCCGGAATTTATTCATGTACTTTTCTCTAATGATTGGCGTTGTGTCTGATATCATTTATCCTGAAATATCCATGTACTTTTTTCTAATGAATGTCATTGTGTCTGATATCATTTATCCTGAAATATTCATATTCATGTACTTTTCTCTCATGAATGTCATTGTGTCTGATATCATTTATCCTGAAATATTTATGTACTTTTTTCTAATGAATGCCATTGTGTCTGATATCATTTATCCTGAAATATTCATATTCATGTACTTTTCTCTCATGAATGCCATTGTGTCTGATATCATTTATCCTGAAATATTTATGTACTTTTCTCTAATGAATGCCACCATATCTGATATCATTTATCCGGAATTTATTCATGTACTTTTCTCTAATGATTGGCGTTGTGTCTGATATCATTTATCCTGAAATATTCATGTACTTTTTTCTAATGAATGTCATTGTGTCTGATATCATTTATCCTGAAATATTCATATTCATGTACTTTTCTCTCATGAATGTCATTGTGTCTGATATCATTTATCCTGAAATATTTATGTACTTTTTTCTAATGAATGCCATTGTGTCTGATATCATTTATCCTGAAATATTCATATTCATGTACTTTTCTCTCATGAATGCCATTGTGTCTGATATCATTTATCCTGAAATATTTATGTACTTTTCTCTAATGAATGCCACCATATCTGATATCATTTATCCGGAATTTATTCATGTACTTTTCTCTAATGATTGGCGTTGTGTCTGATATCATTTATCCTGAAATACTCATGTACTTTTCTCTAATGAATGCCATTGTGTCTGATATCATTTATGTTGAATTCATTCATTTTGAAAAATCTCCCGAATGCCACCGTGTCTGATATCACTTATGAAAGCTCCTCCTATTCTGGTGTGAACAAGCTACCGGTCTTCTATCAACGTGTTCTTCCAATTCATCCGTGCTCAGGACAGGAAGTGGAGCTGTGTCACGCTACGCTACGTTCCTGTTCTGCTTTTCATGCACACCCAAACACAAAACACACGCACTGTTTTTCTTTCTGGGAAGTGTTGTTGTGGGGGGGTGGGGGGGTGACACCACCCCAACAACCTTTGGACACAATACACTCTTGACTTTGTGACCGTGGCTAAATTATTGAAAGAACAAACAATGGACGAGCACGGCTCAACGTGTCAACCACAGTTACTTGTTTGGTTGCCATAGGAACCCATTGCATTTCTATTTATTGATTTATTTATTATTATATTATTCATTTACATAGAAAATGTCATGTATTTAAAAACTATAACGGTATAATGCTACACTTTACTTTGCGTCATCAAATACTTTTGGGTATGTAGGAAAATGAAGTTTTACTTTGAAATGTAAGAAAATCTTTGTTTATAATTCTTCCTACAATATGCATTCCTGTTATTGTTATTATTAATGCCAGGGTGCAAGTAAAGTTATAGGCCTTAAGCAGCCTTGATCATGAGGCTTCAAAATAAAACAAGCTAATGTGACGCTGAACTTGTCAATCTCTTCTCAAGCTCAGTGGTCGAGTAGAACAGTCTTGGAACGCCCCCCAAAACGTCACGAAGAGCGTAACGATAAACAGTTGTTTTATAATACGCAAAAACGCTTGTTTGCATCGGTTGATGTTGAGTAGAGTGTTTTACTCTGAAGCAACCCGGAAGTGTGTGCATTTCCGTTTGCTGAACATAAGCTCGAGCTTGTTGAGCGCTCACGTTTCAAGCTGCAGTCGCAACGGATGGAGGCGAGGGAGGATCTTTACCCCGTCGACTGAGCTCCATCTCGGGTACACGACCGTTAGCATCTCCGTGGGACGACCAAAGATACTTTTCGTTGAAACAAACAAAAAAAAAACAAGACACCGAGCGTGTGAGGGGTTCGTCGAAGAGGGCGTTGTGCGTTGGCTGGTAGAACATTGTGAGCGGTGGATGTGTTAGCGAGGACATTTTGACACCACCTGGCCGGGATGGGCTGCACGCTGAGCACCGAGGACAAGGCGGCGGTGGAGCGGAGCAAGATGATCGACAGGAACCTGCGGGACGACGGAGAGAAGGCGGCCCGGGAGGTCAAGCTGCTGCTGCTGGGTAAGTAAGGCCGGCCGGGAGTGGGTCGGTGGGCGGCGGCGAGGCTGGGGAGCTACGCCCTCATTTAGCAGCCACGTCGAGGGCTCCGCTTGTCTTACTTTCATGGAATTATGGAATACGTTCTTCCTCACTTTGGAAGGCGGCGTGTTCAGGGAAAAAGTTGCCCGTAGTCACGAAAAACGGGGTAACCAACTGGCGGCCCGCGGGCCTACTGCGGTTCATGAACGACAACACACTGGCTCACAGCTTCGGTTGAAAACTATAGAGAGCCGCTAACGGCAGAGCGCTCCTGTCACGTAGAGGATCTTTGACGGGCATTGTAGGTCCTTGATAACAGCAGACTGCTCCTTTCACACATGTAAAGGATTAGCTAGTAGCTTTTAGCAGTAAATTCCTAAAACAGCACCCCTCTTATAGAGGATCTTTGGGCTGTTTTCCCAGAAATATGGGGGGGGGGGGTTCTTTTACTAGATGCTAAAAACAATGAAGTGTAGGTCAAACATGTTAGCTTTGTGTTAGCGAATGAGTGTCATCTCTGTAGCATATACTGTATCTCATTGGGGGTGGGGGGGGTGCATGAAACAAACCTAGCTAGCATCATTCCATGCTAGCATTTTTCTAATGGAGGTGAGGATCTGCACCATAGAAAGTCTGCATTCCCGCACATGCTCCTGTCACGTAGAGGATCTTTGACGGGCAATGCTCCTTTCACACATGTAAAGGATTAGCTAGTAGCTTTTAGCAGTAAATTCCCAAAACAGCACCCGTTTTATAGAGGATCTTTGGGCTGTTTTCCCAGAAATATGAGGGGGGGGGTACTTTTACTAGATGCTAAAAACAATGAAGTGTAGGTCAAACATGTTAGCTTTGTGTTAGCGTATGAGTGTCATCTCTGTAGCATATACTTTATCTCATTGGGGGGGGGGGGGGCATGAAACACACTTAGCTAGCATCATTCCATGCTAGCATTTTCCCAATGGAGGTGCGGATCTGCACCATAGAAAAGTCTGCATTCCCGCACATGCTCCTGTCACGTAGAGGATCTTTGACGATCTTTGAATTCCCAAAACAGCACCCCTCTTATAGAGGATCTTTGGGCTGTTTTACCAGAAATATGAGGGGGGGGGTACTTTTAGTACTAGATGCTAAAAACAATGAAGTGTAGGTCAAACATGTTAGCTTTGTGTTAGCGTATGAGTGTCATCTCTGTAGCATATACTGTATCTCATTGGGGGGGGGGGGCATGAAATAAACCTAGCTAGCATTTTCCCAATGGAGGTGAGGATCTGCACCATAGAAAGTCTGCATTCCCGCACACGCTCATTCCACCACCCCCCCTCACCCCCAGACGGCTTTATGCTCATGGAGCCACCTCCGGGAATCATTTGTGTGGTTGAAATCCCTCAACAATGGCGGCTAACTCCTGTCTGCTGCCGTCGGGAACGCCAGCATCCAAATCGAAATCCCATTTCGGTCCCTCTTTGTCCTTGACGACGCGTTGCCCGCTTGTGCCAACGTTTACCGAATCACATCCAAGTTAGCCGTATCGTTATTCGGCGCTTAGCTTTTCCGTGTTGTTACAGTAAATAAGGAGCACAGGGAAAAACTTTTCCATCCACCTTCAAATGTTGACATGAACACAACAAGGCAGCGTGCGGGTTAGCGGGACTCTAACGCGTCTCTTCATGTCATCTCATCTCCATAACCAGGAAGAAGATCCCCTTCCCGTATTATGACTTCATATTTTGTAGGTAGTCGACATTCCAGAAGTGCTCGGAGGCCTGATGCGGCTTGCCCTCTTCCAGTCGCCGACTTTGGCACACGGTTGTTGTTGGGAATGTTTTCATCACGTGGAAGCTCAGTTTGTGTTGCCACTTTGGGCTTGATAGCGGCGTGCCAGATCGCCTCGTAGGCCCGCCGTGTTTGAGCCTGTCCGCCGCGGTAACCAGGGAACGCCGAGGCCTCTTCGGGTTACCGCCTGAGGTGAGGCGAGGCCCGCTTGCTGAGAGAAAGCTTGGGGGGGGGGGGCTTGTAAGATGAGAAGCCACACATTAAAAATGTAGAAAGTGCTCGAGGAAAAAGATATTTGGGCTAGCAAGCGCAGCTCCATTACACGCTGGGATGATCCGTCATATCGGAATTTCTCATTTTTTTGCATCTTCAAGGCAGGTCCTCAAAAACAGCAGAGCGCTCCTGTCATATAGACAATCTTTGATCAGCATTTTTTTTACAGCAGTCACGTAGCACCAGCATTTTGGCAGTCAATTACAAAAAAAAAAACAGCAGAGCGCTCCTCTCATATAGATGATCTTTGGACTGAATATTTGCAGCCAGGCTTAAAAACAGCAGAGCTCTTCTGTCATTCCGAGGATTCATTCATTCATTCATTTTCTACCGCTTATCTTCACAAGGGGGGGGGGGGGGTGCTGGAGCCTATCCCAGCTGTCTTCAGTCGAGACTGGTGGCCAGCCAATCACAGGGCACATATAGACAAACAACCATTCACACTCACATTCATACCTATTTTGGAGTGGCTAATTAACCTAGCATGTTTTTGGAATGTGAGAGGAAACCGGAGTACCCGGAGAAAACCCACGCATGCAAACTCCACACAGAGATGGCAGAGGGTGGAATTGAACCCTGGTCTCCTAGCTGTGAGGTCTCTGCGTGCTAACCACTCGACCGCCGTACAGCTGAGTAGATCATACCTTGCAGCCCCCATTCCGAGGATATTCGACTCAAAATTATTCAAAAACAGCAGAGTGCTCCTCTCATATAGATGATCTTTGGCCTGAATTTTTGCCGTCATTCATTCAGTCATTTTATTCCGCTTTTCCTCACGAGGGTCGCGGGGGGTGTCTTCGGACGAGAGGCGGGGTCCACCCTGGACTGGTGGCCAGCCAATCACAGGGCACATATAGACAAACAACCATTCACACTCACATTCATACCTATGGACAATTTGGAGTGGCTAATTAACCTAGCATGTTTTTGGAATGTGGGAGGAAACCGGAGTACCCGGAGAAAACCCACGCATGCACGGGGAGAACATGCAAACTCCACACAGAGATGGCCGAGGGTGGAATTGAACCCTGGTCTCCTAGCTGTGAGGTCTGCGCGCTAACCACTCGACCGCCGTACAGCTGAGTAGATCATATCTTGCAGCCCCCATTCCGAGGATATTTGACTCAAAATTATTTCGCAGTCAGTCTTCAAAAACAGCAGAGTGCTCCTCTCATATAGATGATCTTTGGCCTGAATTTTGCAGTCATTCATTCATTTTCTACCGCTTTTCCTCACGAGGGTCGCAGGGGGTGCTGGAGCCTATCCCAGCGGTCTTCAGGCAAGAGGCGGGTTCCACCCTGGACTGGTGGCCAGCCAGCCAATCACAGGGCACATATAGACAAACAACCATTCACACTCACATTCATACCTATGGACAATTTGGAGTGGCTAATTAACCTAGCATGTTTTTGGAATGTGGGAGGAAACCGGAGTACCCGGAGAAAACCCACGCATGCACGGGGGAGAACATGCAAACTCCACACAGAGATGGGCGAGGGTGGAATTGAACCCTGGTCTGCGCCCTAACCACTCGCCCCCATTTCCGAGGATATTCGACTATTTAGCAGTGGTTCTTCAAAAACAGCAGAGTGCTCCTCTTATATAGACGATCTTTGGCTTGAATTTTTGCAGTCGGTCCTTTTAAAAACATTATTATTATTATTTTATTGTAATTTTAATTATTGATAATATTGATATAGTGTTTATGCAGTACATCGTCCTCTATAGAGGATCTTTGACTAGCATTTTTGCAGGTAGTCCTCCAAGGCAATGTAGTCTGTATTGCACAGCGTTGAAAGAGTATGGAGCACCCCAATATGGACATAGAGGCCCCCCCGCTGCCCCCCCCAGTCATGGTTGTTAAAAACTTGCCGACACGTCCTTTCAGGTCACAGGAGAAGGACGAGCGAACTCGTCCCCGCGAGCCATCTGGTCCTTTAGACTCTTGACTTTGTCTTGATTCGCCTCCCGCCCCCGCCATCATCCACTCCTGCTGTTGGCGTGGCGTGGCGTGGTGTGTGGGTTCAAACGCACCCACGTCGGCCATCATGCAATGTCATGAATGCACATCATGGGACACACCGAAGGCGGCTCCAAAAAGGGAGGGGGTGGCGCTTCAACACATCAAATCTAATCAGCTACCTGAAAGGCATCGCCCAGGGCTTGTTCCTATCACCGTGGCGCTTGAAAAAAAACAGAATATGTATATCAGAAACAACCCGGGGGGCCCCCCACCCATCTGTGATCACGGTGGATGTGATGGCGCCGCACCAGCAGCCATTTCCCATCGTGGAAGATGGAGCCATATTTATCCGTATCCGTATCAGCTCGGGAAAAAAAAAACCATTGTGCTGTTCCATTTTCCGAGGCTTCGGCGTGTGGATGAGTCATGTTTAAAAGTCGTCCAGCGTGAGACATCCCGCAGGTAGACGAGAAGGCGAGAAGAGAGCATATGGAAGGGACGTGACTCACACCAACATGGACGATCCGGTCGGAAGCAAAGAAGCGCAAGCTAGCTAACGA
Organism: Doryrhamphus excisus; assembly: GCF_030265055.1. Taxonomy (NCBI): domain Eukaryota; kingdom Metazoa; phylum Chordata; class Actinopteri; order Syngnathiformes; family Syngnathidae; genus Doryrhamphus; species Doryrhamphus excisus. The sequence goes on along the minus strand of NC_080472.1, from coordinate 21,741,794 downwards.
CGGTCTTTTTTTTTTAAGTGTTAAAGTTGGGGGGTGCGTAACATGACTGTACGTGAACAGCATCGTATGGGGCCCCCCAGCGCTAACGTCACCCTAAGATGTGCCTTTCTAGCCCACACTACATCTTAGTACAGTACAGTCTAGCACCGTACAGTACAGTCTACTACAGTACAGTCTAGTACAGTACAGTACAGTCTAGTACTGTACAGTACAGCCTAGCACAGTACAGCCTAGCACAGTACAGCCTAGCACCATACAGCACAGTACAGTCTAGCACAGTACACTCTAGTACAGTACAGTCTAGAACAGCACAGTACAGCCTAGCACACTACAACTTAGTACAGTACAGTACAGCCTAGCACAGTACAGCCTAGCACCATACAGTACAGTCTAGCACAGTACAGTCTAGTACAGTACAGTCTAGAACAGCACAGTACAGCCTAGCACACTACAGCTTAGTACAGTACAGTCTAGCACCGTACAGTACAGTCTAGTACAGTACCGTACAGCCTAGCACAGTACAGTCTAGTACAGTACAGTCTAGTACAGTACAGCCTAGCACCGTACAGTGCAGTCTAGCACAGTACAGTCTAGTACAGTACAGACTAGAACAGTACAGTACAGTCTAGTACAGTACAGTGTAGAACAGCACAGTACAGCCTAGCACACTACAGCTTAGTACAGTACAGTCTAGACCAGCACACTACAGTCTAGCACAGTACAGTCTAGCCTAGCACAGTACAGCCTAGCACAGTACAGCCTAGCACAGTACAGTACAGTCTAGCACAGTACAGTCTAGCACAGTACAGTCTAGCACAGTACAGTACAGTCTAGCACAGTACAGTACAGCCTAGCACAGTACAGTACAGCCTAGCACAGTACAGTACAGCCTAGAACAGTACAGCCTAGCACAGTACAGTCTAGCACAGTACAGTCTAGCACAATACAGTACTGCCTAGCACAGTACAGCCTAGCACAGTACAGTACAGTCTAGCACACTACAGTCTAGCACAGTACAGTACAGTCTAGCACAGTACAGTACAGTCTAGCACAGTACAGCCTAGAACAGCACAGTACAGCCTAGAACAGCACAGTACAGCCTAGAACAGTACAGCCTAGAACAGTACAGCCTAGAACAGCACAGTACAGCCTAGAACAGTACAGTCTAGCACAGTACAGTCTAGCACAGTACAGCCTAGCACAGTACAGCCTAGAACAGCACAGTACAGTCTAGCACAGTACAGTACAGCCTAGAACAGTACAGCCTAGCACAGTACAGTACAGCCTAGCACAGTACAGTACAGCCTAGAACAGTACAGTACAGTCTAGCCCAGTACAGTAGATCGTGGTGTATATGGGGGTTACATTCCAAGACCAGGAAATAATGGAAAAAGGACCAAACATGGACACACGCCCAAAAAGAGCAAATTTCCTTTCCCATGAATCTCCTCTTTGACATGAAGACATTCGGAGATGAAGGAAAGGAAGTACTCAGGTTGTTTTCCATCCCAAGATGCTTTGGGATCCAATTCCACTTCCTTGTCTTTCTCTGCGTCCGAGGCAAGTGAAGCCGTGTCGGGATCATCCTTTTAACGCCGCTCTCTCGCAGCCACGGCATTCCAAACACAACATGAGATTTACTGGCGCCCGGCGGGAAGCCTTCTTACATCCCGGAGCCGTCATCTGTCCGTCCGGGCTGGCGCCCACCAACTCCAACCCCCAAATCCCCCCCCCCCTCCCCCCATATGAGAGTGACGAGACCAATTGAAATATTGACGTGCAGTCGTAAAGCTCTTCCATTTGTCCATCTTTTCCCAGGCGCTGGGGAGTCGGGAAAGAGCACCATCGTCAAGCAGATGAAGTGAGTCCACCAAGGACACGCCCACGGCAACCACTCACACACATATACTATATATATATATATATATATACTATATATACTATATATACAGTATGTACAAGTATACACACGTACACAAATCTAAAACTACATCAGTAATGAGTGTATGTTATTGTAAATGGCAATTATTATTTCTAATAAACAGTTTATTTAAGTACCTTCTATAGCAGAGGTCTCAAACTCACGGCCCATGGGCCAAATGCGGCCCGCGGGACGCTATTTTGAGGCCCCCACCTTGATATGATATTTGTTCCATTTTGTTTTTTGATTTGCTTATTTATTTTTCCATCTTATTTTGTGTCGAAAAATAAAAACTTAACATTAAATATTTATTTAATAATTTAATAATAAATAAAAAATGGATTTATAGTAATTTATTATAATTTAATGTTTTATCAGAGCTTTTCCAAAGAACCAAAGCACTGAAAAAGTGGAGGGTAGCTTTGAAGACTATTATATATATTAATTAATATTTAATATAATTAATATTTTTATTATATATTTTTATTTTTTCTGTTTTTAATATATATATATATATATATTATATATATATAAATATATATATATTTTTTTTTTTACCTGATGCGGCCCAGCCTCACCCAGACCCCTGTTCTATAGTATACAAATAATAGATTTATTATTATTATATTATTGTTAATATATATTATATTATAATAATTATATTATCTATTATATTATCATAATTATAATATTATTATAATTATATATAATATATATTATTATAATATTATTTTATTACTGCTAATTGACTACTAGCTCCAAGAGAAATGCAGTAATATTACAGCATTAATGATACAGAGTATATGTTTTGTCGCATAATACAATAACGCAGCTGTCATAAATACAATACAAATAATATTGGCATAATCAATGCAAGGCCGGTGTATACAGTACCTGTCTATAGGTGATATACTAAGTATACACGTGGAGGAAATTAACATGCATAAATACTAGTATTTACTATTTACTAGTATATGCTAGTAATGTGTGTATTTACTAGTATTTACTAGTATTTATGCATGAAGAAGAAATATGAAATCTATTCTTTGTATATAATTTTATTTATTTTGAGTTTTTCCTCCCTTGTGTCTACGCTAACATGTGTTTGCGATACCCCCCCCCTCCCCCCCTCGCCAGGATCATCCACGAGGCGGGCTACTCGGAGGAGGAGTGCAAGCAGTACAAGGCGGTGGTCTACAGCAACACCATCCAGTCCATCATCGCCATCATCAGAGCCATGGGACGCCTCAAGATCGACTTTGGCGACACCGCCAGAGCCGTGAGTTCCGCTCGCACGTTTGACGGGCGTTTGAAATCGAAAGAACGTGTGTTTTTTTTTTTTAAAGGTTGTAATATAAAGATTTACATCATAAAGTCAGCGTTTTTTGGATGAACGACATTGGGGATGAAGTCGGAATATGATGGGAATACGTCATAAGTAATATATCACTATTATTTATATGTAAGGATGGAAATTAGGAAGAAGTATCCTGCAGCAGGCTGCACGGTGGACAAGTGGTTAGCACACAGGCCTCACAGCTAGGAGACCCGAGTTCAATTCCACTCTCGGCCATCTCTGTGTGGAGTTTCCATGTTCTCCCCGTGCATGCGTGGGTTTCTCTCCGGGTATTCCGTTTTTTTCCCACATTCCAAAAACATGCTAGGTTAATTAGCCACTCCAAATTATCCATAAGTATGAATGTGAGTGTGAATGGTTGTTTGTCTATATGTGCTCTGTGATTGGCTGGCTGGCTGGCCACCAGTCCAGGTTGGACCCCGCCTCTCGCTCGAATACAGCTGGGATAGGCTCCAGCACCCCCGTGATCCTCATGAGGATAAACGGTAGAAAATGAATGAATGAATATCCTGCAGCAACATGGCCGATGCCGTCATGGCCGCCATGCTGAGCCGGCATTGATTGCGTTGCTTTTTATAGCGCACGCTGACGTATTGGTGATATCGGGATCATGATGCTTTCATGAGGAGTGCTGGCCGGATGATGCCTTCCTTCCTATATAGGAATGGAGGCAGCAGTATTCCGAGTTCCAAGCAGAGAAAGGAATAGTTGAGGTTTGTGTTAAAACCAGCCGTTTTCCTTCCTAGTTTTGAATAGAGCAAAGCGTATCAACAGATTGCTCCCTTTTCGTTATGAATGGATGAAGAACGACTTTAGGAACATTTTGAGTAAAAACAGGCGATTTCCCTTCCTAGTTCTGAGTGGAGGAAGTCGGAGTTGGGGTTTGTGTGGAAAGGGTGGAAGAGATTTGGGTTCCGGCAGGCTGCTTCCCTTCCGGGAAAGGCTATAAAGTTGGCTGTTTTCCTTCCTACTTTTGAATGGAGGAAGTAGTCTTGGTTGTTTTGATATGATATGATGTGATGTGACAAAACGTGCTAACGGGTGCTCCTTTCCGACAGGACGACGCGCGGCAGCTGTTCGTGCTGGCGGGCTCGGCCGAGGAGGGCTTCATGACCACCGAGCTGGCGGGAGTGATCAAGCGGCTGTGGAGGGACGGCGGCGTCCAGGCGTGCTTCAGCCGCTCCCGGGAGTACCAGCTCAACGACTCGGCCGCCTAGTGAGTCACTTCCTGTGCACTAGCCCGCCCACTCCGTTAGGGACGGCGTGAAGTGTCCCCGCCGGACTGGACCCACACCAAGGGGACGTATCCAGGGTTCCAGCGTGCTGTCAGGGATGTTCCCTTGTTGTGCAAAGCGTGCGAGTGTGCTGTGTGAGTGTGCTGTGTGAGTGTGCTGTGTGAGTGTGCTGTGTGAGTGTGCTGTGTGAGTGTGCTGTGTGAGTGTGCTGTGTGAGTGTGCTGTGTGAGCGCTGTGTGCGAGTGTGTGAGTGTGCTGTGTAAGTGTGCTGTGTGAGCACTGTGTGCGAGTGTGCTGTGTGAGCGCTGTCTGAGTGTGCTGTGTGAGAGTGCTGTGTGAGTGTGCTGTGTGAGCACTGTGTGCGAGTGTGCTGTGCGCGCGCTGTGTGAGTGTGAGTGTGCTGTGTGAGTGTGCTGTGTGAGTGTGCTGTGTGAGTGTGCTGTGTGAGCACTGTGTGAGCACTGTGTGAGCACTGTGTGAGCACTGTGTGAGCACTGTGTGAGCGTGCTGTGTGAGTGTGCTGTGTGAGCACTGTGTGCGAGTGTGCTGTGCGCGCGCTGTGTGAGTGTGTGAGTGTGCTGTGTGAGTGTGCTGTGTGAGCACTGTGTGCGAGTGTGCTGTGCGCGCGCTGTGTGAGTGTGCTGTGTGAGTGTGCTGTGTGAGTGTGCTGTGTGAGTGTGCTGTGTGAGTGTGCTGTGCGCGCGCTGTGCAAGAGTGTGTTGTGCAAGAGTGTGCTGTGCAAGAGTGCTGTGTGAGTGCTGTCTGAGTGTGCTGTGTGAGCACTGTGTTCGAGTGTGCTGTGCGAGTGTGCTGTGCGAGTGTGCTGTGCGAGTGTGCTGTGTGAGCACTGTGTGCGAGTGTGCTGTCTGAGTGTGCTGTGTGTGAGTGTGCTGTGTGAGTGTGCTGTGTGAGCACTGTGTGCGAGTGTGCTGTGCGCGCGCTGTGTGCGAGTGTGCGAGTGTGCTGTGCGAGTGTGCTGTGCGAGTGTGCTGTGCGAGAGTGATGTGTGAGTGCTGTGTGCGAGTGTGCTGTGCGAGTGTGCTGTGTGAGAGTGCGAGAGTGCTGTGTGAGAGTGATGTGTGAGTGTGCTGTGTGAGCACTGTGCGCGAGTGTGTGAGTGTGCTGTGTGAGTGTGCTGCGTGAGTGTGCTGTGTGCGTGTTGTGTAAGGCCAGGCAGCAGATAACAAAGCATCGTCTGTGTGCTGCGCTCCGAGTTTGTTTCCCTGCCGCTGATTAGCACGCTGTTGCACAACCAACAACAGCAGCTCCAAGCCATGAAAGAGACGCTTTTCTTCTTTCCTGGAGGACGGGTACACACACCCCAACCCCCCCCAAACCCCCAACCCCCCAACCGCCCCAGTCCTGACCTGAAAGAGCTCCAATCCGAGCGTGAAATCAGCGATTTGCTTTTGTCCCGCCAGCTACCTGAACGACCTGGACCGGATCTCACAGGCCACCTACATCCCCACCCAGCAGGACGTGCTGAGGACCCGGGTCAAAACCACGGGCATCGTGGAGACGCACTTCACCTTCAAAGACCTGCACTTCAAGTGAGCATGGCGCCATCTTCAACGCTGGCATCCACTTCCTCCTGCCGGTGACTCAGAAAGGCCCCGTCCTGCGCCGGCGCTCAAACAATTAGGGACGCTGGATGACTCACTTGCGGTCTATTAATGAGCGCTGGCAGGAAGTGGGGGTTGGGGGGGGGGGGGGCGGGGGGCAGGAGATGAGGCACTTTTCTAGCATCATCCGCTTTGCTAGTGTTTGCAAAAAGCACCCCATGCTCATACATGAGTATCTGCTAAGTCACGGGTGTCCAAATTGTGGCCCTGGGGCCATTAGTGAGCCAAGAATGAAGTAAAAAAGTAGACAAAGTCTTGATTTTAGGAGAATAGCACCCTAATATTATGACATGATTTTAGTAGCCTAAAGTTGAAATATTAAATACCCCCTACTGGTATTTGTTTTATGTTCAGTATTTAATATTTCTACAGTATGTGGTACTTGTACTATTTTTTTAATCATTTTACTTTCTTTATTTTTTTTATTTAATTTTCTTAATTTTATTATTTTTTAAATTTTTTCTTAATTTTTTAGTATTTGTGATCAAAATTCTCGGATGAAAGGTACAAATATTTTGTATTATTTTCTATTATTATTATTATTATATAAGTCTGTAAGAAAGACCAGTGCCTTTTCCCAAAGTGACTTTCTTCCGGCTCAAAAGTCATCTGCTGTTCTTCCAGGATGTTCGACGTCGGCGGCCAGCGTTCCGAGCGTAAGAAGTGGATCCACTGCTTCGAGGGCGTGACCGCCATCATCTTCTGTGTGGCCCTCAGTGACTACGACCTGGTGCTGGCCGAGGACGAGGAGATGGTGAGTACTCTTCGGGAAGGTCAGAATCTTCAAAAAAAAAAAAAAAAAAATTTTGGTCTTCTGCTTCAGAACCGAATGCACGAGAGCATGAAGCTCTTTGACAGCATCTGCAACAACAAATGGTTCACGGACACGTCCATCATCCTCTTCCTCAACAAGAAGGACCTGTTTGAGGAGAAGATCAAGAAGAGCCCTCTCACCATCTGCTACCCGGAGTACGCAGGTCTGAACAAATTTTTTTTTTTTTCAGTAAAAAAGTTAAACTTTTTTTTTACTATATTAGGAAAGCAGGAAGTGAGCGAAAAAGAATTAAAAATAAATTAATTAATTAATTAATTTATGTATATTAGGAAAGCAGGAAGTGAACAATTTTTTTTAAGTTAAAAAAATTATTAAACTACATTAGGAAAGCAGGAACTGAACAATTTTTTTTCAGTAAAAAAGTAAAAAAACATTTTTACTATATTAGGAAAGCAGGAAGTGAGCGAAAAAGAATTTTTTTTTTAAAAAAGTAAAAAAATAAAAATAAATAAATTAAACTATATTAGGAAAGCAGGAAGTGGACAATTTTTTTTTAATTTAAAATTTTTTTTAAACTATATTAGGAAAGCAGGAACTGAACGATTTTTTTTCAGTAAAAAATAAAAATATATAAATTAAACTATATTAGGAAAGCAGGAAGTGAACAAATTTTTTTTAAGTAAAAAAATGATTAAACTATATTAGGAAAGCAGGAAGTGAACGAAAAAAGATTTTTTTAAAAATAAAAAAATAAAAAATTAAACTATATTAGGAAAGAAGGAAGTGAACAATTTTTTTTTCAGTAAAAAATAAAAAAATATAAATTAAACTATATTAGGAAAGCAGGAAGTGAACACATTTTTTTAAGTTAAAAAAATGATTAAACTATATTAGGAAAGCAGGAAGTGAACAAAAAAAGATTTTTTTAAAAATTAAAAAATTAAAAATTAAACTATATTAGGAAAGCAGGAAGTGAACAATTTTTGTTTCAGTAAAAAAATTAAAAAATATAAATTAAACTATATTAGGAAAGCAGGAAGTGAACAAATGTAACAGTTACTGATGCACTCAATTGTAATCTGATGCATGTTCCAATGAAATGAAATGAAAATAAATGAATTACCATTCCCATTACATTGAAAAGAAGGAAGTAGAAAAGCTCTGTTTTCTGCCGATGGCTTCCAGGCTCTAACACGTACGAGGAGGCGGCCGCCTACATCCAGTGCGAGTTCGAGGACCTGAACAAGCGCAAGGACACCAAGGAGATCTACACCCACTTCACCTGCGCCACCGACACCAAGAACGTGCAGTTTGTCTTTGACGCCGTCACCGACGTCATCATCAAGAACAACCTGAAAGACTGCGGCCTCTTCTGAGGGCCACCGGGCCATGTTTGAGGGGGGGAGGGGTTTCGGGTAAGGAACGACCGAAGATTCGAATTTTTGTCCCCGCCGTCTGTGACGCCGTTTTCACCTGCGTTTTTCTCCCGTGTCCTCAGGCCACCGCTGCCGCCGTGCGTCTCCAGCGAGGAACGTAAACAAAGCGGGAACGGCGTCGTTCCCGTTGCTGTAACTATAACGACGGCTTTATTTATGTCTTCTTGTTTTGGAACTTTTGTGTTTCATAGTCGTGTCGGAGACAGAGCCGTCGCGCTCTCGTGTTGTTTCATGTCGTGGCGAGCCAGCCAGGAGGAGAAGAGGATCTGCTGTGTTGGTACTGGTGCCTTCGCATGCCTTTGGAGCCCGGCGGCGACCCGCGTGCTTCTTCTGTCGCCTGCTGACTCTTTTTATCATCTCCATCGCACGCCCGCGTCCTCGCTATCGGCTGCGTGGACAAAACGGGACAGGATGTCTGAACATGTAGCCTCCATTCTCAGCACAACGAGATAAATATGGTTTTTAACAGCTGTAAAATAACACGACCTTTTATCAGACGTTCCAACATCACCGAGTGTTTGGAAGACACAAACAAAATGGACATGACTCGTAGATGTCAACACAAACAAAGATGGCGGACGTTTGCGCCTACTTTCCCACGTGTGTACCGTTCTCCACGGAGAACCTTTGTAGACTCATCTCCCCTATTTTGATAATAAAAACACACACAGTCACCTTTTGGCTACTTTAGCACCAGTCATTTTTCATCCAAGGGTCCACGGTCTGGGGAGCAGATGTGAAGGGTCCACGGTCTTGGTAGAAAAGATGAAGGGTTCACGGTCTGGGTAGCAAAGGTGAAGGGTCCACGGTCTTGGTAAAAAAGATGAAGGGTTCACGGTCTAGGTAGCAAAGGTGAAGAGTCCACGGTCTTGGTCGCAAAGGTGAAGGGTCCACGGTCTGGGTAGCAAAGTGAAGGGTCCACGGTCTGGGTAGAATAGGTAAAGGGTCAAAGGTCTAGGTAACAGAGGTAAAGGGTCAAAGGTCTAGATAACAGAGGTAAAGGGTCAAAGGTCTAGGTAGCAGAGGTAAAGGGTCAAAGGTCTAGGTAGCAGAGGTAAAGGGTCAAAGGTCTAGGTAGCAGAGGTAAAGGCTCCACGATCTTGGTAGAAAAGGTGAAGGGTCCACGGTCTTGGTAGACAAGGTGAAGGATCCACGGTTTTGGTAGAGAAGGTGAAGGGTCCACGGTCTAGGTAGAAAAGGTGAAGGGTCCACGGTCTAGGTAGCAAAGGTGAAGGGTCCACAGTCTTGGTAGCAAAGGTGAAGGGTCCCCTGTCTTGGCTGAAAAGGTGAAAGGTCCACGGTCTGGGTAGAGTAGGTGAAGGGTCCACGGTCTAGGTCGAAAAAGGTGAGGGGGTCCACGGTCTTGGAAGAAAACGTAAGGGTCCACGGTCTTGGTAGAGAACGTAAGGGTCCACGGTCTAGGTAGACAAGGTGAAGGGTCAAAGGTCTAGTTAGCAAAGGTGAAGGGTCAAAGGTCTGGTAAGTAGTAGAGGTAAAGGTTCCACGGTCTAGGTAGCAGAGGTGAAGGCTCCACAATCTTGGTTGAAAAGGTGAAGGGTCTACAGTCTTGGTAGAGAAGGTGAAGGCTCCACGGTCTAGGTAGCAGAGGTGGAGGGTCCACGGTCTAGGTAGAAAAGGTGAGAGGTCCACGGTCTAGGTAGCAAAGGTGAAGGGTCCACGGTCTAGGTAGCAGAGGTGGGACTGACCCTCTTGCAGGTAAACAAGGTATGTTACCCCTGCCCCAGTAGCGATATGAGCCCCCCCCCCCCCCCCCCCCCCCCCCACCGTTGGAGTCTACGTACGTACGTTGATAAGTCATGTCAGCAGGCTGGGGTGTAAATAGAAACAACAATGGTGTCTTTATTCTGTTGACTGTTCTCTGCTGCCACCCTCTCAAGGGGGGCGGGGGGGATAAGAGGTCTTATCAGCCCCCCCATGAAAGCAGCAGACTTCTATTCTGAAGGGTGCAGATGTCACGGGTCTGACTTCGAGTACACCTAAGAACCTGAGACTCTGGGATCGGACTTTTGATGACATCGAGACTACATGACTTTAGTCAGGATTTTAGACCGGACTAAGATTAAGACCACATAAATTTAGACTGGACTGACACCGTCATGTGACGTCAGGTCACATGACAACATGCGTCAGAAAGGCGGTCTTTGGTCGCTGCTGGGCTCTCATCTCCACACGGCCTGTGATGTCACTGCTTGCTGGCGCCATGGCAACAGGGATCGGGGAGGAGAGATGGCGACACAAAGATGGGGGGGGAGTTGGTAAAAATAGCTGCTTGGGGGGGGGTTGTTCCCCCGTGGGAGCACAAAGCGGCCTGGCAACATTTTTCAGGTTCCCTTTTCGTTGGCAAATATGGCCGCCTGGTCCAAAGGTCCAAAATTGTGTTTTGAGCCGGTTCATTAGCTTTAGCATTAGCATTTTTGACTGTTCACACTCCAGACCAGAAGGGGGCGGCATCGTACCAACAGTATATTGTTAGCCACTAAGGAGGGATTTATTGGAACTCCTGAACCTGGATCCGTGTCGGGACCACATGACTTTAGACTTGGACCACATAAATGAAAACTGAATGGAAACGAGCGAAGACCATCTGGGCCAGGGAACACTGGACTGAGACTTGAACCAGCTGAAGTATTCATGATTGTCAGAGTCTTGGACCACATGACTGTCGGCCATCTTGAGACTGGGGCAACATGACCTAACGCTGAAGTGGGACCAAATGAATTCAGGCTGGACCCGTACTTGGACCACTTGACTTAAACCCGGATTGGAAAGAAGAAAGCCTTCCAGCAGTTGATTGTCCTGCAATCACACGTGGATTTGGGTCTGGTTTGACACGGAGCGTCTGCATGTAATCCCACTCAAATCCAGACTGAGCTGCGGCATTGTTCTCCCGCTTCTGGGCCAACAAAAGTTCCAGCCAGGATTACAGTACGAGTTTTTGCACTCTTAACATTCCTGCCTGACCTTGGCCAAAGGGAGCCGCCCCCCCTTCTTCCTGATAGGGCAAATTACAGTAATAGCCTTTTCCATGCTTATGGCGCCCTCTTGTGGAGAACACTACACAGTGCTTCTTAATAAATGTGAAAACAGCTTTAATTTGAATAAAATAACTAATAGTACATTATAAAGTACAACACATGAAGGTGAGTTATGGGAGATATTAGCATTATTGTACGTCATTGTCCTTTCTAGCCATCTTCCATCCAAACAAAAACACGTAAATACCACTTTAGCTCTTGATGCTATTTCAAGCCCAGCCCCGCCCCGCTGCCGTCGGATGACGCTATTTACCCAGTATTGCCATGGAAACGGCATAAGGTCAGACGGCACTTTCTTTACGCATGCGTAGACTTTAGAAGTCCAAATGGCTGTAACTCCACAAATGGCACATTTCTTCGGTTTAAGTCCTGTTTTCCATCGTAGAAAACGTAACTATCATTTGTCGCTTTGAAATGACGTCACTGCGTATACTATAACGGTAGTTAACCACTCGTTGATTCTAAATACAAAGTAAGACACTTGGAGTCCTGTTGCACAGTTCGGCCACAGGGGGCGCCGCGGCTTAGTTCGTTAGGAAGGCCACACACAGCAGCGAAGAAGAAGAACAAACTCCTGCTGTGTTGGGAAGACGACCGACTTGTTCCCGCTCTTTTCCGTGTTTCAGGTCGGTAAAAAGTGCTTTAAAGTCAACAAACACGATATGTAATACAGTCAGATAGGGTGTCTTTTCCTACACTTAAACCCACAGGGGGCGCCGCGGCTTGGTTCGTAAGGAAGGCCACACACAGCAGCGAAGAAGAAGGATAAACTTCTTCTGTGGTGGGAAAACGACCGACTTGTTCCCGCTCTTTTCCGTGTTTCAGGTCGGTAAAAAGTGCTTTAAAGTCAACAAATACGACGTGTAATACAGTCAGATAAGGTGTCCTTTCTTACACTAAACATATGTGATGCTTGGAGTTGTTTTATGTGAAGAAACGGTTGCAAATTCTCATAAAGCCTTAGGACGCTAACAGTTAGCATGTTGTCAGGAAGCACTTTGGGCATGTGACCAATCACGGTGGAGTGGGCGTGCCTGAAAGAAATTAAAACAACGTTTTGACAGGAAGCACTAATCCAAGGAAATCCATCTGAAATAGCTTCAGATTCTGCTAAATCTAAAAGGTTTTCTTATATATCGTTTTTCCTATATTTCTTACATATAGCTGCTCTATAGGCGACCACAAGTCTAAATCGAAATGGTCTATTAAAGCCAAGTAACCTTTGTATCGCTAGGTCGCTGTCTTGTGTGCTATGACGCCTGGTGGCCACTAGGTGGCAGCAATGTCGCTTCCACTGTGATAGAAGCCTCTTTTTGCATCTTTTTGTATTTCATTCATTTATTTACAAATGTGAAAATATAAATAAATAACAATAAAAGAAATATACAATTAAAGTAAGTATAATAATAAATTAATACTTGCATAAAAAATCTAGGAATATACCATATTGATACAGTATAACTGTACCTCTGCAAATTCCAACCATATAATATAGTAGTCATATTGCATGGTTAATAGCGCTGCATAAACAAAAGCATTAATGTACACATATTCCGTCATACACGGTGATATTATGTTGACGGTAGAATGCAGGAGGACAATTCATCACAACTTCCTTCTCCAGTTCTTCATCAGCGCCAAGTCAGACTAGCGGATCCTTGAGTCCCAGCCAGTCATTTGCATTGATTGCAAAATCAGATTAACGAGCAGGACGACGCGCCTCTCACGTCCTTTTACTCGCCGATGGATGGAAAGCGATGCAGATTTACGGCAGCGTCTGCAAGGAGGCAAGGAGGAGGGAGTCCTGGAGCAAACCTCATCAGCATGGATGGATGACAAAGTGGCCCCAGAGCAGGAGAAACAAGGGCGTCTTCCCAGGACATGATTCTCCATTTTTATTGCCATTTATGGCAATCTTGATGATGATTGGGGACATTTAATTTCAGCGTCTCCGAGGCCTGTCCTTGATGAAGACGGAATGGGGGGGGTGGTCTGACTTATCTTGTGTTTCTTTAGGACAATTACCTTGTTCAAATCTATGTCTCGGGTTTTGGTTCTTGGTTCATCCCATCCATCTCTGGGGTCATCAACCCTTACCGGGGGACCGCGGGACGATGACATGTTTGTCTTTGGCCAGGCCTTCCGCCAACATCATGTCCCCGCCCCCATCATTTGGAGGTCTGAGTGGTTCCGTTCAACCCTCATTTGCCATACTTCGGTCTGCATAGGGTAGGAAACAGCAAGTAAGGAGACAAACCAAGGACACTAAAAGAGCACAAAATGAACAGAGTGCTCCTGTACCTGCGTCCATTAGTTTCCACGGCAACGCCCACTCACACAGAGCAGGGGAAAAGCAGCCAAGCGGTCCTTATAGTAAGCTTTATTGACTTATTACCCAGGTATAATTGAGGCGTCCCCCAGGGCGCTGTTGTTAGCCCCCGTCAATTTCCTGTCCTCGGCTCTACGTCTTGTTTGTTCAGATCGCATTCTGTTATCCAGCATGTTTGCTCTGCCATCATGCAGATGGAAGCACAGTAAGGCCGGTAGCTAGCATAGCATAGCAATGGCGGCAGCATCCCAGAGGTCACCCAGACTAGCGTAACGCCGCTGTGTGGTCCAAAATGTACTCTGTGCTCTTAAGTAAGCCCTGGAAAATGAATGCGCTCCCTCCTCCGTCTCCGAGCTTCACAGGAGATGTCACTCATGCTCGTCTGACAGACGGTTCTCTTCAAGTAGGTCACGTCTAACGAGAAAAAGCCTCTTCTATTCCCGCTTCCTCGCCGTGGCCCACACACCAACATCTGCGCGTGTCTTGCATTTCCACCGTTCCTCTTGGATTTGTTCCGGTCCACACCGGCCATCTCATGGATTTTCCCGAATGAAGTCATCCATACGTGACGACTGATGTATATTATATATATATTGAAGTACACTGTACTTATACTTGGCCCACATGAAGCCATTCCAAGAGCCATTTTATGGCTAAACGGTCATACTAAATGAACTCAATGCAAATCCAAGGCAGGAGCAGCATTGCATTGTAGTATTCCACATTGGCCACTAGGTGTCGGTGTTCAGTGGGACACTTTTACCGTGACACACCTCCTGCAGGACTGGCATCTTATTTACATCTTATGTGGCTTATTTACTCTTACTTACTCTGTCGCCTACCTGCGTACAGCCATTTAAAGCTGCAAGGAAGAAAACGCCAAGGAACTGCTAGCCTGTGAGTGAACTATAGGGATGTTATTTTATGTCTGGAGGGCTCTAATGTTAAAAAGCATCCTTAGAAGATGGTAAACACATTTTTTTTACATCTTAGATGGTTTATTTTGTCTTATTCTGTCTACTATTTTGGGAAAAGATGTCTAAATGTAACTATAGGGGTGTTATTTTATGTCTGGAGGGCTCTAATGTTAAAAAGTGTATTTAGAAGGAGATAAACAGGGATTCTATGTTTTACGAGTCTTATTATGTTTACTAAATTGGGTAATAGGAGTGTAGACGTGGTTATAGGGGTGTTATTTCATGTCTGGAGGGCTCTAATAATGCTAAAAGGAGGTAAACACATTGTTATGTCTTACTGTATGTTTTATTTGTTCTTTTTCTGTCTACTATATTGGGTGATAGGAGCATAAAGGTGGCTATAGGGGTGTTATTTCCTGTCTGAAGGACTCTAATGTAAAAAAATCTTCTTATAAGGTGTAAACAGGTTTTCAATGTCATATGAATCTCATTTCCTCTTATTATGTTTACTATATTGGGTAATAGGAGTGTAGACGTGGTTATAGGGGTGTTATTTTATATCTGGAGGGCTCTAATAATGCTAAAAGGAGGTAAACACATTTTTATGTCTTACTGTATGTTTTATTTGTTCTTATTCTGTCTACAATATTGGGACTAGATGTGTGAAGGTGACTGTAGGGGTGTTATTTGTTGTCTGAAGGGCTCTGTTTTTTGCAGACATTTTTCTGTGTCTGACTCCGCCCACAAATCAGCCTAAATCTTTGAGTGAGGTGGCGTTCCGCCGTGAAAGAACTTTAATGAGACGACCTTTGTGCTTTGGAAACGATGCTGAGCTTTCAACAAGCTTGTGTCCGGGTCGTATGCAAATGAGACCATTCCTTTCATGGCCTCTGGGACACAAAGTCCTGTGTGGAGGCGAGGAGGCGGGGGGAAAAAAAGGCCTTCAGTGGAGGCTTTGTCTCCTGCAATCTTTGCTTCTATCTGCTGCCGTTTCATCCAGTCCACCCGGAAGCTTCCAGAAAGCCCAGTCAATGTGTTTATACTAACGTCTATATCATGATATGATTTATGCTCCGCCTATTATTATTACTCCACCTATTGAATGCTATTTTCATCACTTACTGGCCTTTAAACGCCTCATATCACAAATCAAATGTCAGCTGACTTTGACGGATGTAACGCATGATAGTATAACCTAACCTATTCATTATTATTATTCATAATAATTCATGTTGTATTATTATTGTATTGTTATTTATTCATTGTGATTAATAGTAATGCTATTATTTAATGATGTAACATAGGAATAATAATTATTACTCATAATAACTATGCATCATAACTACTACTATAATAGTAGTAGTATTGTCATAATAATTCATGTTGTATTATGTTTTATTGTCATTGTTATTACTGCAATTATTGTTAGTAGTAGTAGTAGTACTATTAGTAGTATCCAGGAGAAAGTAGTCCACCAGGGGGAGCTATGGAGCCAAAGCCAAATCATCTGGGTTGCAACCTCTGTCTCTCTCTTTTATGTTAAATGTAATCATTATTATTATTATTCTCAGGCCATATTTTATTGTTTTCATATTTCCCAATATGAATATGATTTTAGTGGTTTTATATTTTTCTACTTTTTGGGAACTTTGACCATGACATGAAGACAGTGTGAGAGGCCTTTTTTCCTAGGAGCGTACCACGTGACCTCTGGAATAACCTAGATTAGATTTTACGTTATTCCAAATGGACTATTCCAATTAAGTTCGATTTGTTTATGAGGTTGATTTTTGTCATTAGAATCTACTGAAAATATTATCTGTTTTTTGTCTTTTTCCCACCATGGAAAGAAAGATGTTCCCCCAGCAGCCTTCACATCCGGGTCAGTCATGGACGGAGTTCGGTGTTGCCTTCAGGTTACCCTCGTACATCGGCACTAACGTCATAAGAACATGTGAACAACCCTGAAACGTCCTATGATATGAAGAAGCTATGGAAATTAGAATAATAGTGTAGAAAATGGCTTAAAATGAAAACGGCTTCACTTTTCAATAGTGAGGCTGTAACCTCCCACTTCCGGCGAGCCACTCAACGCGTCACAAGTTGAGACCGTAAAGGCAACACGGAGTGTCAACCCAGCTGTCTCCTCACACCGAGGACATGGGCTCGAGTGGCTGCCAACACGGAAACATCGCCCCGGGGGTGGGGGGCCCTCAAAGTACGCCGGAACTTTCCACCCCCGCCTCCATGTGAGCCATGTCCAAGAGCCTGAAGAGGAAGAAGAACCACTGGAGCAACAAAGTCCATCAGCGCGTACTTGGCCGGAGCGCGGAGGGAGAGCTGCTGGCTCCGGAGCTGAGGGGCGGCGCGGAGCATGGCCAGTTCCCGCTTGTGGGCGAGCGTCCTCCCGGTGGCGCTCCGTGCCTTCCCCTCCAGGGCGAGCTGCTGCTGGAAGTGAACGACACCCCGGTGGCAGGACTCACCAGCCGGGACGTGCAGGCGGTGGTGAAGCACAGCAAGGAGCCGGTGACACTCAAGTGCGTCAAACAAGGTAAGCACGCAACTTTATCCTCCGGAGTGGGACTCGGATAGCTTCCAATTAATCCTAAACATTCCCAACTAACGCTTGAGTGTTGTCAACGTGGAGGACGCTGTGTGCGGCATGTGGAGAAATGTTTTGTTATGCTAGCGGTAGATGCTAGCGGAGGGGTGTGTTGCATTTGAGGCAATCGGAAAAGAAACAACCCCAAACAGTTGTGTGTGTTTTTTGTTGTTTGCAAAGTATATCATATTTACATTGGCACTACCAGGAATACCACGACATGACTACTAGTGCATGACTACTACCAGGGATACCACGACATGACTACTAGTACATGACTACTACCAGGAATACCACGACATGACTACTACCAGGAATACCATGACATGACTACTAGTACATGACTACTACCACATGACTACTACCAGGAATACCATGACATGACTACTAGTACATGACTACTACCAGGAATACCATGACATGACTACTAGTACATGACTACTACCAGGAATACCACGACATGACTACTAGTGCATGACTACTACCAGGAATACCATGACATGACTACTAGTACATGACTACTACCAGGAATACCATGACATGGCTACGAGTACATGAGTACCACCAGGAATACCATACCATGACATGACTACTGGTACATGACTACTACCAGGAATACTATGACTGGACTACGACCAGGAATACCATGACATGACTACTAGTACATGACTACTACCAGGAATACCATGACATGACTACTAGTACATGACTACTACCAGGAATACCATGACATGACTACTAGTACATGACTACTACCAGGAATACCATGACATGACTACTAGTACATGACTACTACCAGGAATACCATGACATGACTACTAGTACATGACTACTACCAGGAATACCATGACATGACTACTAGTACATGACTACTACCAGGAATACCATGACATGACTACTAGTACATGACTACTACCAGGAATACCATGACGTGACTACTAGTACATGACTACTACCAGGAATACCATGACATGACTACTAGTACATTTTTAAAGATGGTCGTCCCTCAGGTTACCTCTCTTACTTCTGTGTAGCTTGTGGGGAAGAGTATCTAGCACAAGTTTACCCAGCATGCCTTGCGGGTTGTAGATGCAGGTATAGTTAAGTGCTCTTTTCAGTTTGTTTTGAGGTGATGATGGAGGGAGTATTTACTGGCTATTCTCTGAAAATGTACCGGTTTTCTATGTCTTTTATGTCTTATTATGTTTACTATATAGGGTAATGGGAGTGTAGAGGTGACTATAGGGGTGTTATTTCATGTCTGGAGGGCTCTATTCAAGTTAAAAAGCGTAACTGGAAGCATTGTCCTTGTCTTATTATCTCTTGTTATGTCTATTAAATTGGGTAATGTGAGTGTAAAGGTGACTATAGGGGTGTTATTGTGTGTGTGGAGGTCTCTGATGAAGTTTGAAGTCTACATGAATCCTCTTTAGTGGAAGTGGACGTAACCAGTATCCACCACTGGGAGGGGTGGCATGCATGTACTATAATTTTACGATTGTGGAGGGGACGTTGCATCCTACCGAGAGACGTTTTCCAATATTTTCCTTACCTAATTGAGCTAGACAGCTCTCAGCATTGTGCGGGATCAGGAATAATAAATACAGTGTGGGTGTTTGTTTGCCAACTCCCAGAGCAGTCGTCTTGATGCTGGCTCTTTTGAAAAGCACACACAAATCCATGTGAACGTGCACCACAAACAGCAAAAGTCCGTGCAGACATTTGAATCTTTTCCTCTGGGATCCCTTAATTGTACGCACCTTTTATCAGCTCTGATTTGTTTGTGGGGAAAAAAACCCTGTAAAAAAATGAAGATTTATGTAAAAGTGCAGCCAAGTCTATGAGAAACTAATATCAATTATTTACTATTTACGCTTCAGTGATTGCCTTTTTTTTTAATCCAATCAAAACACATGAATTCCCTTTGAGTTGATCATATTTCTAACATCTGCCTACTTGATAAGTAGGACGAAGAAAAATCTACTTTGGAACCAATGTGGAGGCAATATTTCTTATATTTTTTATATTAATTAAAATATATATATATATATATATATATATATATATATATATATATTTTATATTATATATATAATTTTTATTTCTTATATATATGTATATTTACATTTTTTCATCTCATTCATTCATTCATTTTCTACTGCTTATCCTCACGAGGGTTGCGGGGGGTGCTGGAGCCTATCCCAGCTGTCTTCGGACGAGAGGCGGGGTCCACCCTGGACTGATGGCCAGCCAGCCAATCACAGGGCACATATAGACAAACAACCATTCACACTCACATTCATACCTATGGACAATTTGGAGTGGCTAATTAACCTAGCATGTTTTTGGAATGTGGGAGGAAACCGGAGTACCCGGAGAAAACCCACGCAGAACATGCAAACGTAGGTGGAATTGAACCCTGGTCTCCTAGCTGTGAGGTTCTTGCGCTAACCACTCAACCACCGTGCAGCCCCCATTTTTGAATCTATTTTTCAAATTCATTTATTTTCTACCGCTTTTCCTCACGAGGGTCGCGGGGGGTGCTGGAGCCTATCCCAGCTGTCTTTGGGCGTAAGACGGGGTACACCCTAGACTGGTCGCCAGCCAATCACAGGGCACACATAGACAAACAACCATTCACACTCACATTCATACCTATGGACAATTTGGAGTCGCCAATTAACCTAGCATGTTTTTGGAATGTGGGAGGAAACCGGAGTACCCGGAGAAAACCCACGCATGCACGGGGAGAACATGCAAACTCCACACAGAGATGCCCGAGGGTGGAATTGAACCCTGGTCTCCTAGCTGTGAGGTCTGTGCGCTAACCCCTAGACCACCGTGCCGCCTATTTTTCAAATTGATTGTAAATATTTTTTTTCCATTTGGTGAATTGACCCTGAATGGGGCATAGTGGGCCGACCCACAGCACATACTGAGCCCCATGAGGGCGTGCCTGGCTGAGGTTGGTGACCTCTTCCCTGGGCTGAGGATGAGCAGGATTACGTATTCCCTGAAGCAAGATGGACGACTCTTTGCCTCAAAGGAATGGATGATGTGACCGGAGGATCCCATTCCGGGGAGCCGCTAAAGTGTCCCGCGTGGATGAAGACGTTCCTCAAAAGTTGTGTGGGAATTGTTCTGCTAGTTCTCCATCGGGTGAATGAGAACTTTTTGTGACCTTCTTCATTATCAACGCTCTAGAAAGTTGCACAGAGGAAGTGAAAATAGACTGAAGAGCCTTTTTTACACTTTCATGGCCATGCATTAAAGATGAGCACCAGACGTTTTTGCTTGAGAGTTCCATTTTTCTCCATCGGAGAAGACGTTGGACCGGCTCAGCTGATCCGGTTCAGGCGGTCCGGCTCAGACCTTAATGGTACAGGAGTTAAGGTTTGTGGAACAGGCACGAGTGCTTCCCACCTCCAGGTGTGTACAAACGAGTGAATGTAAATTCCCAAAGTACTTTTCCAAAAGTTCTTCGGAATTAGCATCATATCTTGAGAAGCAGAAAGTGTATCCGATGAAAACTATTTCCCAAGCGAGGAGATCATGCTCTGCTCCACAGCGTCACGGAGCATGTTGGAATCTCAATAAAAGGCAGCACTCGTGCAGCCCCTGACGCTTGTGTTGGCTGTTTGGACGAGAATGGCGGTGTGACGACTGACTCTCCGTGGTTGGCCATCCACCAGGGGGGTATGCCTAACTCTGCCCAGCTCGGGGGGGGGTCGCGTCCCCTCAGCTTCCTGTTCTCCCGAAGCAACATCCTTCAAAAGGCCACCAGTGTTGTGCCACTTCTTCCAACAATTAGCCGCACCCCCTCTGGTCACTTCCTGATGCCCCCTCTTTGTTTTTCTATTGGTGGGCGACTGTTGGACCACTTGGATCAAACCCTGGACCGACCCCCCCCCCCCCCCAACCTCCATCCCGGTCCCTCAAAGGATGAACCATAGCTCTCTATTTTTACAGCATCCATTATTATTCTAATGAGGTGTAGCTCTGTGGCTAAGCTAAATCTGCTCCCTGGAGGCCCACCTTCTCGGCGCCAGCCAGCATCATCATCATCATCATCATCATCATCGGAGCGTAGCATCCTGCTGAGCGGAGTCTGATGCCGTTGAAGCTGTCGCCGGTCGTGGGTCCCGGGATGGCGTCTCGTTGCCAGCGTTGCCGCCGCGTTCATGCAGTATGCACGATAGGGAAGCTAGCCTGACTGTGTGCTCAAAAGAGTAGTGGATTCGATTCCCTGGATTCGAGTGCATTTGGAAGGACCGCAACTCCACTGGAGATGAGTCTGGTTTGTCCCTACAGATCTTCCCCATTCCCAATTTGATGTTTCCAGTGAATGCTAGTCCGGTCTGGTCCGGCTTAGCTTGGGAGGATGAATCCTCAAGCAGGAATCACGACGTACAGGACATGGAGTCAATGGCAGGACAGCCGTAAAGAAAGGACAACAATGGACGTTATTCCAGTCTTCCAGTCTGGATCCAGTCCAGCCCAGCCTGGTCCATTTAGGTACCCTACAACTGTGGTTGTACCCCACAGAAGGGGTGACAGATTGAGAATTAATTGAAGTCGGGGTGTAACAAGGATCGGTATTAATGATGAATCGGTTATTGAACGGTACTGGGGCTGCACGGTTGTGGAGTGGTTAGCGTGCAAACCTCACAGCTAGGAGACCAGGGTTCAATTCCACCCTCGGCCATCTCTGTGTGGAGTTTGCGTGTTTTCTCCGGGTACTCCGGTTTCCTCCCACATTCCAAAAACATGCTAGGTTAATTAGCCCCTCCGAATTTTCCATAGGTATGAATGTGAGTGTGAATGGTTGTTTGTCTATATGTGCCCTGTGATTGGCTGGCCACCAGTCCAGGGTGGACCCCGCCTCTCGCCTCAAGACAGCTGGGATAGGCTCCAGCACCCCCGCGATTCTGGTGAGGAAAAGCGGTAGAAAATGAATGAATGAATGATTATTTTATTTATTTATTTAACAATAATAATGGGATAGGCTCCAGCACCCACCGTGACCCTCGTGACGATAAGCGGAATAAGCGGAATAAGCGGAATAAGCGGAATAAGCGGAATAAGCGGAATAAGCGGATAAGCGAAAATGAATGAATAACGGTACTTTGACAAGTAGGCCAGATAGCGTTTCTTGGCGCCACACAGCTAGCTAGCTGGTTAGCATTAAAGCTACAGACCACGTGGGCGGAGTTAAAGCACTTTTAAAGGCTGCCACACCTCCAATGCCTTTCCCACGGCTGGGAACTCCTCCAGTGGTCCGTACTGAAGTCAACCGTGCCCTAAAGTGCGTCTGATGACTCGTGTTTTTCCACCGTCAGCGCAACATGGTCGCCCTCGCCCGTTTGTGTCAAATAAATGTTTGGCCTTCAAATTAGACGCCGAGCGCTAAAAAACCCACCAAAGTGGCACCGGGCTGTCAAAAGCGACACGGCGTTCCGTTAACGACGTCTCAAAGCATGCGGAGAATGCGCTTGGAAGCAAAAAGCAATTTAAGAAGAAGAAGCAGCGGCGGTGACGGATGTGAAGTTGAAACACACCATCAGGACGTCTTCCTCTTCCCTTCTCCTCCAGCGCGTCTACGTCTTCATTTTCTATCCGTGCCATCTTCCCTCCTTGATGCTCGCAGTCGTCCGCGTCTCCAATGTGCTCGGTGAGCCGGCAGCTAATGATGAGTCATCTCCAGACAGTCTGCTCCGAGTTAATGAGGCTTAACAGATCTCACATGGCGCTGACGTTCGCCTGTTTCGTCGTCTTCATAATCATCTGAATCAGTCGGCCCCCCGTGGGGGACGCGGCCCATCACGTGGTCGGGGGGGGCTGGTGTGTAAATTTCATCTTCTCTGCTCTCGCCTGCCTCTCCCCTCATCATCCTCCCATCCTCCCACTCGTGATTGTGTCTGAAAGCTGACATCACGAATAGGAGGCTCACAGTCGGAACCATGGCCGCCCTGCACACCGTTTCTTCCTTCACTGGAACGCACGAAAAAGGGCTGCCGGGGCGCCTCGTCCGCCGCTTGGCTTCCCTGGGAATCGAGCGCGTGTCTGGAACCGTCCTTGATGCCTCGGCATCATCCTGACGTCGTAACGATGCATCTGCGTTTGAAAGGGAAAGTTTTGCCCGAGACCACCTTGAAATCCTACTGGCTGCTCGGAGCCTGTGTCCTAGTACAGTACACCCAGCTGGGCACCAGACTCCGGATATTTCTTGTTGGTGTTGGTATCATATATCATATATCATATTTTATCATATCATATCGGTATTGCTTCCTCCATTAATTATTATTATTATTATGATGATTAGTATTAGTAGTAGTAGTAGTAGTAGTAGTAGTATTGGTAGTGGTGTTATTATTATTATTATCATTATTATTATTATTAGTAGTAGTAGTAGTTGTAGTATTATCATTATTATTAAGTTCCATATTGTATGATATGATAATTATGGGGCTGCACGGCGGTCAAGTGGTTAGCGCGCAGACCTCACAGCTCGGAGACGCAAGTTCAATTCCACCCTCGGCCATCTCTGTGTGGAGTTTGCATGTTCTTCCTGTGCATGCGTGGGTTTTCTCCGGGTACTCCGGTTTCCTCCCACATTCCAAAAACATGCTAGGTCTAATTTTTAGAATTATTTAAAAAAATATTATTGAAGTATAAACTCAAAATATTGCATGACCACAGTCTGAATATTATGGGAATAAAGTCAGAATTTTTTTATTTTTATTTTTATTTTTATTTTTTTTTATTTTATTTTATTTTTTATTTATTTTGAATGAAGGTTTTCCAGGAATAAAGTTCCAATAGTACAATAATAAAACCTGAAAGTGGTGATTCGACCATGTTAGACCAGACTGTCGTTGGTGCAATACCACCTGCTTCCACTGGAGGCAGCAGCTGCTGTATACAGTATCAGCATAAATCTTCTTTGTTTGGCCTTGTTCTCCGGGACAGTCCCACACTAACCGCACGGCGTCGTCCATTAGTCACGCTGTACGTTGTTTATGCTCACAAAGTCTCCAAGAAGACAAACTTTGGGGTCTCTCCTCTGACTGATTGGTTCTCCTCCGGCCCAGATGGCCTCGGCGGGGCTATAAAGTCGCCGAACGCGAGAATGATCTATCCCGTGCCGAGCGCCCCCACGGATCAGTCTCATCAAGAGACGACAGCAGGCCGTGAGGTCATTAATAAAACCTCGGCGGCGGGACGGAAGGCGGGAAAAGTCACCTTATGTCACATCGTTGTCTATTTATTCTTTTTTTTTTTCCGGGCCTTATTTGTTTGCGGCTCTTGAAAGCCGTGAAACATCCCGGAATGATCACATCGATTCCGGCTGAGCGAGTCGCGTCTCGGGAGTCATGTGTCAAAATGAAATGGCCTTCGCATCGTTTATCTCCCGCCTTGTTCCCCGTGACGCGACCTTGACGTGAGGGAGAAACAATAGGAAGCAGACAAGTTTTTAGGGTCGGCTTTTAAAGGACCCTCGGCCCCCAAATTAGGGGTCGGCTTGTAAGCAAGGACACTTAGCCGAGTGCAGATAGCAGCAATAATCCGGCTGTGGAGAGACTACCGTATTACTTTCAAAATACCCCGTAGGAACCTTTCCTGCGCACCCTAGTTCTCATTTAGCACCCCCCGCCCCCCCCCCCCCCCCCCCGGGGTATAATGCAACGCGACACCGACTGGTACTCCAGGTTGATCCCGCTGTGTGTGCATATCCGCTAAACGAGCGCGCCGTGTAATGGAACACGCCCACCAAACACTCCCAATTTCACAGGGCGCTCCATCCGTAATGGCCCCCCCGAGACCGCCCCAGGCAGCCCACGGATCCGGTGTTTGGATGTGCGCTCCGCCGCGGTCAGCTATCTCCATTTATTTCCATAATCTGGCGGTGCGCATCACCACTCGGGACTCGCGAGTGGTTGGAGGGAGTGAGGGGGCGAGGGGGGCGGGGGCTCTTGTCGCTTCTTGACTTAGTTTTATTTCAGGCCGGTGTGGCTAGCGATGCATATTTAAGGAGGAAAGCCTCACGGTTCGTTCTCATTAAAGTCGCCCCTTTCAAGGCCGGGTAACCTTTAAGGCCCCCGGGCTACGTTGCCCAATGTGGGGACCAAAAATAACTGGGGTAAGAAAATGCCAGGGCAGCAGGGGGCGCCGCAACATTTTAATGTGGTCACTAGGTGTCAGTAATGTTACATGCATGAGATGGATGGACCTTCACCTGCACCGCATGGGGCCAGCAGGTCTGGCATGATGGAGTCAAAGACAGTTCTCCCATTTAGTGTGGAAGTGGTATATTTCATCCAGTGTTGAAGTAGTTGTGGGTGTCCTGTGAGGGGTTGCTGGTTCCATCCTCAACATATATTTCAGACCTCCTGTATTTCACTTCAGCATCAGCATCCACCTTATTGGGAAGACTGGATATGGTTTGGGATTCGAAGCCGGGGAGTGTTCGAGTCTAGTTAAGGCCCTGGTTTTCCTTTGTGCTGGTGCCAAATTGAGGGGGCCATCAGAGAAGATAGGAGAATAGGGCGAGCATCAAGAAGCCGGCGTGCCGAATAAAGTGTCCAGGAAGCAACCCGGAATGCCGGCCGTATAAATCCCAGCAGTCGCTCGGAGCAAAACGACACAGGTGTCGTCCTCTAAAAGTCAACGGCCCGTATAGTAAATCCAATAGAAAATTACTGCGACAGCCGTAAAAGTGACTTATTGGGACGTCAGCCGCCTCTCAAACGCCGCCCCCCCCCCCCACCCCCACCCCCTCGGAGTCCGACCTGTCGGCTCCAATTACCTGAGGCCAGTGTTTGCCTCCGCCTGGGCGACATCTGTATCCTAATTGCCGCCGCCTGGTCGGCGAACGGCACTCCGAGGTGCCCGTGTTTTGGGCGGCGACGGCTCGATTAGCTCACAAACCAGCGTTTTATTTTGGAAGGGATTGTTCATCATCGCTACGCAACGGGGGGGGCACATGGCAGACGCTCTACTTGGGAAGCTTGAGTATCTTCTTCCTCACACGGGGGGGATGTACTACATACACAGGTCAGATGTACTACATGTACAGGTCAGATGTACTAGATACATAGGTCAGATGTACTACATACATAGGTCAGATGTACTATGTGCACAGGTCAGATGTACTTTGTGCACAGGTCAGATGTACTACGTGTACAGGTCAGATGTACTACGTGTACAGGTCAGATGTACTACGTGTACAGGTCAGATGTACTACGTGTACAGGTCAGATGTACTACGTGCACAGGTCAGATGTACTACGTGCACAGGTCAGATGTACTACGTGCACAGGTCAGATGTACTACATACACAGGTGAGATGTACTACATGTACAAGTCAGATGTACTACATGTACAGGTCAGATGTACTACGTGTACTGGTCAGATGTACTACATGTACAGTTGAAATGTACCCCAGGTGTGTTCTATGTCTATGTTCTGTGTTGAAGTCGGTGTTGATTGGACGGGATGTTATTCCAGCAAGTGTCCGTGTGTCCCAGGAGGATCCATGCAGCCCAAAGCTGGTTTTTATTGGCCTGCAGCACATCCTAAAAATATCATCTAACAAGAAGTAAAAAAAGCTCTAGTAGCAGTAGTTCTACTACAACAGAAACCGCAGGAAAACATTGTGGTTTTAGCAGAATAATATTAGTATTATTAGTATTAGTATAATAATAATATTAGTATAATATTAGCAGGGAGGTGATGTCATTTTAGTTGCATGGAGTTAAAATGATTCCACAAGTAAATTTATAAAGATTATTTTAAGAAGAAAGTTGAATTATTGGGAAAATCTTAAACAGCAAAAATGGAATACCAAAAAAATCATATTCTAATCAGCACCACACGTCCCACAGGGGGCGCCCTCGAGCTTCCACCAGGGCATTACCCCCCCCCCCAAGGAGAACATCCACTCCATGACTGGCGCTCCCGTTACACAAGCCTGCACCTGCATGCAAAAATAACCTGGAAAGCTGAAAATGGAGCACGCTAAGAGGAATTGTTCCTGCCTGGGTCCCCCACCCGGCCCCCCTCGGCCCAGTCCCAGAAAGGCTCTCAACGCCACATAAATGTTTCATGACTACTACACGCTAAGCATGTGCGTTGTTGACTTCGACCAATCAAATCCTTCCTTCCTTCCTTCCTTCCTTGCTCTCTTCCTTCCCTCCTTCCTAAGCATGTGCATTAATGACTTCGACCAATCGAATCCTTCCCTCCCTCCCTCCCTCCCTCCCTCCCTCCCTCCCTCCCTCCCTCCCTCCTTCCTCCCTTCCTTCCTTCCTTCCTTCCTTCCTTCCTTCCTTCCTTCCTTCCTTCCTTCCCTCCTTCCTTCCCTCCTTCCTTCCCTCCTTACCTCCTTCCTTCCCTCCTTACCACCTTCCCTCCTTCCTTACCACCTTCCCTCCTTCCTTTCCCTCCTTCCCTTCTTCCTTCCTTCCCCCTCCTTCCCTCCTTCCTTTCCCTCCTTCCCTCCTTCCCTCCTTCCTTTCCCTCCTTCCCTTCTTCCTTCCTTCCCTCCTTCCTTCCCTCCCTTCCTCCTTCCCTTCCTCCTTCCCTCCCTTCCTCCATCCCTCCTTCCTTCCCTCCATCCCTCCCTCCCTCCCTCCCTCCTTCCTTCATTCCTTCCCTCCTTCCTTCATTCCTTCCCTCCTTCCTTCCTTCCCTCCTTCCTTTCCCCCTTCCTTTTCTCCTTCCCTCCTTCCTTCCTTCCTTCCTTCCTTCCTTCCTTCCTTCCTTCCTTCCTTCCTTCCTTCCTTGACTTGCAGTCAGGTGCTAAGAAAGGAAAGTTGCCATACTTGGAAAATGACAAAAAACAGCAAAAATGTCAGAAAAACAGCAAGAAGAATAAAGTGAGAGAAAAGTCATTTTATTAGCATAAAGTTGAAACATTAGCTCCTTGTGCTGGTGAAGTCATAGCATTAGGAGGAACGTAACAACGGGAATAAACGCCCGGGCTCGCCAAGGGGCGGGTCCATCAAGCACGGAGCGCGTCTATTGATCCCATCTGCATATAAATAACTTCAGCCACCAGGGAGCCGCTTCCTGACGCACTCCCAGAGGGGCGGCCTGCCATTCTCAGCGATACCTTTGGCACCACCACCGCTCCACCAAATCCGCCCGCAGAGGAAGTATTCCCCTTTGCGCCGGTTTTGGCGGCGTGACTGATCCATGGCTGAGCAATACATGGCAGCCGTCCCCTTCATGTCCGTCGCTTCTGGAGGCCCCAAGTTGTAAAGTGACACTAACACGCTGAAAGGAAACTAGCACCTCTCCCATCAACGTGATAGCCGCTTGTAGCTTCCCCGTGGGACAAAAACAAGCTCCACACTAACCACACTAACTACTTGTATAGAGAAAGTCAGTGTGGTCATTTGGAGTCTGAAGCTAAAGGTTTGTCACTGAGAAGGGTGGGACCTTTAGGAGGAGCACGCTTCATCTGGAAGGTCATAGTTCAATCCTCACACCGGCTTTTGACAGTGATGCTGATGGAGCGTGCAAGCCCTCAATGGCATGTCGTGCCGCATCCTCCCACTTGGCCACTTGGCCACGGGGCTTCTGGGGCCGGGATGCCTGGCATAGTCTGAACGAGGCTTTCTTTTTTCTAGCTGAAGTTGGTGTCCAGCCTCCACGTCAGCTACTGGACCTGTCACCTTTCACTACCATGAGATGTTGTGACACCCTAATAGGAAGTATTCAACACTGGTCCCTAGCTGTCAGTAATGTCATCTTGATGGGACAACAGCCAGGAACAACAAGGAACTCTCCCAATGCAAATTGCCTGTCTATATTGTGTTTTACTTACATTTTAAATGGCTTATTTTCTCATGGAATGGTAAATAATGGTGACTATAGGGGTGTTATTTCATGTCTAGAGGGCTCTAATAATGTTACAGAGTGTATTTAGAAGGTGGTAAACACGTTTTCTATGTCTTTTAGGTATTATTTCCTGTTATTATATTTACTATATTAGGTAACAGTAGTGTAAAGGTGACTATAGGGGTGTTATAAAATGACTAGAGGGCTCTAATAATATTAAAGAGTGTATTTAGAAGGTGGTAAACAGGTTTTCTATGTCTTTTAGGTCCTATTTCCTCTTATTATATTTACTATATTGGGTACCAGTCATGTTGAGGTGACTATAGGGGTGCTATTTCTTGTCTAGAGGACTCTAATAATGTTAAAGAGTGTATTTAGAAGGTGGCAAACAGGTTTTCTATGTCTTTTAGGTATTATTTCCTCTTATTATATTGACTATATTGGGTAACAGTAGTGTAAAGTTGACTATAGGGGTGTTATTTCATGTCTAGAGGACTCTAATAATGTTAAAGGGTGTATTTAGAAGGTGGTAAACAGGTTTTCTATGTCTTGTAGGTTTTATTTCTTCTTATTATATTTACTTTATTGGGTGAAGGTAGTGTAAAGGTGACTATAGGGGTGTTATTTCATG
Organism: Doryrhamphus excisus; assembly: GCF_030265055.1. Lineage (NCBI taxonomy): Eukaryota > Metazoa > Chordata > Actinopteri > Syngnathiformes > Syngnathidae > Doryrhamphus > Doryrhamphus excisus. The sequence continues at coordinate 21,712,070 of NC_080472.1, read as the reverse complement.
TCTAAAGGACTCTAATAATGTTAAAGAGTGTATTTAGAATGTGATAAACAGGTTTTCTATGTCTTTTAGGTCTTATTTCCTCTTATTATATTTACTATATTGGGTAACAGTAGTGTAAAGTTGACTATAGGGGTGTTATTTCATGTCTAGAGGGCTCTAATAATGTTAAAGAGTGTATTTAGAAGGTGGTAAACAGGTTTTCTATGTCTTGTAGGTCTTATTTCTTCTTATTATATTTACTTTATTGGGTGAAGGCAGTGTAAAGGTGACTATAGGGGTGTTATTTCATGTCTAAAGGACTCTAATAATGTTAAAGAGTGTATTTAGAAGGTGGTAAACAGGTTTTCTATGCTCTACCAACCAGAATATTCCATATACAAGTAAGGAACCTACTTTTCAGCGCCAATTAACCGTATGAAGGACTGGAACTGGAAAGTAACACCAAAAGTTGCACAAAGAAAAGCTAAAACCAGCAAAGAGTTCATCGAGGGGTGCGATTGTGCCTCACTGGCTGGGATGGCCACAAAAGTCTTTCAAGTTTGGTTGAGAGTCTTGTGCAAAACAGCAAGTATATTTTCCCTGTGAAAGCACAGCGCTGTGCCGCTAGTGACACAATAATTAGCCTCCTCTCGCTCGCAGGAAAAGAAAAATCGATGAGCTACGCGGCACAGTCATTACTTGGAAAATAGACTAGCCTGTTTAAATGTTGATTTTCTATAGTGACTCCGTGTCTTTGTGCACGGGGCAGGAAATCGTTTGTCCTCGCAAGTGGTGGCTGATGTCTGGGATAGGAAGTCTATGGAATGTGTCTTACGAAGTCTAACAGCTTGTTGACAAAAATACACAATAATACGTGGGTGGAGCATCAGCTTGGCTACAACAGCAGACCCTTTTAAACCGGGGGTAGGACCACAGGGTATCCATGGGGTCTTCACAAGTCTACAACCCAATCCTTTCAATGTAAGGCCTTGAAATGTCAAAACTTCAAGGTCTTTCAAAGAATGGGGCTGTCAGTCACAAGGTTGGGATGGAAAGTACAAACCTACCCAGGGAGGGGTTCAGGGTACCATGGATGGATGGACGGATGAATGGACAGACGGATGGATGGATGGACAGATGAACGGACAGACGGATGGATGGATGGACGGATGAACGGACGGATGGATGGATGGATGGACTGACGGCTTGATGGATAGACGGATTGACAGACAGATAGATGGACAGATGGATGGGCGGATGGATGGCTGGACAGATGGACGGACGGATCGATGGACAGATGGCTGGATGGATGGATGGACAGATTAATGGATGGACGGACAGATGGATGGATGGACGGATGGACAGATCGACGAACAGACAGACGGTTGGATGGGCAGACAGATGGATGGGCGGACGGAGGGACGGATGGACGGATCGACGGACAGACGTACGGACGGATGGATGAATGGACAGACGGACGGATGGATGAATGGACAGACGGACGGATGGACAGATGGATGGATGGACAGATGGATGGATGGATGGACGGACGGATGGATGGATGGATGGATGGACGGATGGATGGACGGATGGATGGATGGACGGATGGACAGATGGATGGACAGATGGATGGATGTTGCACCCTCATCAACAGGAAGGTTGTCAAAGTGAACCCAAGCGTGGCGGTAAGAGCGAGGTACGTACCGAAGGGTGTTTGCGGCTCCGGCTCCCGGCCTGACCTTTGACCTTTGTGTTGCCGCTTCTGTGCGTCACGCTGATGCAGCAACACGGCTGCTTGTTTGTCTGGGAATTCTTGTCCACGATCCGTGGACGGGAGTGTTGGACGCCGACTCCAACTTTGCTGTGATCAGGAGTCAAACTGCCAAGCGCAGTCGGGCAAAGGGGCCCTTTGAAGCGTGCTGTGATTGGCCGAGCGTGGCGACTGCTTTGACAGCGCGCCCTGTGACGAGGAGCCACAGAAGCTCTCTAGGTCACCCTGTCTGCACCACGGCGTGGGCGCGTGTGCGTGCGTGCGTGAGAGAAGGAGTAAATCTCTTTTTAACGCTCCATGCTGAGAGACGGCATAGATTTACTTTGCAAACCTCCCGCAGCTCCAAATTCCCAGCTCAGTCGTTTTCCCCTTTTTTCCTCCCCCAGTCACAACTTTGTGTGGAATGCTAACGTTTTTAAACTCAATTAGAAAGTGAAACGTTAGCAAGCGGTGACCTAAATACAGGAACTCAAATATCAACGCAACACTTTGGCTCTTTGGCTGCATGTTCACAAGGCGGCCTGTCGCTCCGAAACACTGTTTACACGTGTGTGACGCTAGCGCTGGGAATTAATCCTTCATCCAGCTGCATGTCAGCATTCCAGGGATGACGCCTCATCTGGCCATCTTAGGAATGTTATTTAGAAGTTTGGAAACAGATTTTCTATGTCTTTTTTTGTCTTATGTCTACTATATTGGTAATAGGAGAGAAAATGTGACTGTAGGGGTGTTATTTCATGTTTAGAGGGCTCTCACGATGTTGGAAATTTTATTTAGAAGTTTGCAAACAGATTTTCTATGTCTTTTTTTTGTCTTATTATGTCTACTATATTGGTAATTGGACTGAAAAGGTGACTGTAGGGGTGTTATTTCATGTCGTAAGGTTCTAATAATTTTAGAAATTGTATTTAGAAGGTGGTAAACTGATTTGCTCTGTCTTATTTTATCTTATTATGTCTACTATATTGGTAATAGGAGAGAAATGGTGACTGTAGGGGTGTTATATCATGTTTAGAGGGCTCTCACAATGTTGGAAATTTTATTTAGAAGTTTGCAAACAGATTTTTTAATGTCTTTTTTTGTCTTATTATGTCTACTATATTGGTAATTGGACTGAAAATGTGACTGTAGGGGTGTTATTCCATGTCTTGAGGGCTCTAATAATTTTAGAAATCGTATGTAGAAGGTGGTAAACTGATTTTCTTTGTCTTATTTTCTCTTATGTCTACTATATTGGTAATTGGAGTTAAAAGGTGACTGTAGGGGTGTTATATCATGTTTAGAGGGCTCTCACGATGTTAGAAATTTTATTTAGAAGTTTGCAAACAGATTTTTTTATGTCTTTTTTTTGTCTTGTTATGTCTACTATATTGGTAATTGCACTGAAAAGGTGACTGCAGGGGTGTTATTTCATGTCGTAGGGCTCTAATAATTTTAGAAATCGTATTTAGAAGGTGGTAAACTGATTTGCTCTGTCTTATTTTCTCTTATGTCTACTATATTGGTAATTGGACTGAAAAGGTGACTGTAGGGGTGTTATTTTATGTCGTAGGGCTCTAATAAATTTAGAAAGCGTATTTAGAATGTGGTAAACTGATTTTCTCTGTCTACTATGTTGGTAATAGGAGAGAAAAGGTGACTATAGGGGTGTTATTTCATATCATAGGGCTCTAATAATTTTTGAAATCGTATTTAGAAGGTGGTAAACAGATTTTCTCAATCTTATTTTCTCTTATTATGTCTACTATATTGGTAATTGGGGTGAAAAGGTGACTATAGGGGTGTTATTTCGTGTCTAGAGGGCTCTAATAATGTTAGAAATTGTATTTAGAAGGTGGTAAACTGATTTTCTCTGTCTTATTTTCTCTTATTATGTCTACTATATTGGTAATTGGAGTGAAAATGTGACTGTAGGGGTGTTATTTCATGTCGTAGGGCTCTAATAATTTTAGAAATTGTATTTAGAAGTTTGCAAACAGATTTTCTATGTCTTATTTACTCTTATTATGTCTACTATATTGGTAATTGGAGTGAAAAGGTGACTGTAGGGGTGTTATTTCATGTCGTAGGGCTCTAATAATTTAAAAAATCGTATTTAGAAGGTGGTAAACAGATTTTCTCAGTCTTATTTTCTCTTATTATTTCTACTATATTGGTAATTGGAGTGAACAGGTGACTGTAGGGGTGTTATTTCATGTCGTAGCGCTCTAATAAATTGAGAAATTGTAAGAAAAATGTAGAAACTGATTTTCTCTGTCTACTATATTGGTAATAGGAGAGAAAAGGTGACTATAGGGGTGTTATTTCATGTTCAGAGGGCTCTCATGATTGATAGAAGTGTTGCCTTCATATTTACGTTGATCATGTGTGGACATTTCCACAGGAGGAGATCAATGTCATGTCAGTGGGATTGTTCAACCCTTATTTGTATCTTAAGTATCTTAGTTAAAAATAAATCTCCCCGTTGCTTCCACAAGGCTTCAAGGTCTCTTCTCTCCACTGTCGCTCCATCATTACCCACAATTCCCTTCCACCCGCACGTGACAACAAAGTGTCACATTTGGGACGCTCCCTTCCATCAGAGTGCGAGTGCGGCGGCGAGCTGAGCAGACTGCGATGCTCCTGAGCTTTGGCTGGATGAGTTCAATTAAAAAGGGCCGCCGGCGACATATAATGAGAAGTGTGTTGTCACGGTGACGGCGACACAGCCACATTAGGCCAGGATACCTTTGTTAGCGTCTTTGTGTGCTGGTGGCTACACGGGACACTAAATTTGGCTAAATCACCTCTTGCTAGCCAGCTGTGGCCGCCTCATCAATTAGTGTTGGTAGTAGTGTTGTTGTCAAGTAGTGTTGTTGTCAAGGCAACCGCGCTGCCAAGCACTCGCTTGCTCATTCCTGGTGTACTCAAGCAGCAGCGGTGGCGAGGAGGCACTTGGGCAGGAGGAGGTAGATCCTCCTCGTGATGAGTGAGTGGCGAGTGGCGAGTGGAGAGATAAGCGTCTTGGATGACGTTACGTCTGGCCTCCTGAGGGAACCTGATTGGCGCATCCCGAATGGAAGGTCCCCTAAAAACCAGAACCTTCTGTGTTCTCCACCTTGTCCCCATCTGTCTTCTTGCATGCAAATAAATGCGTTGCAAACTTTTGCAACGTGAAAAGACACCTAGTTGGTGGCACAGTTAGCTGGTAGCATCTTCATCCCTGGGGAGGGACCAGCTGCTGCCTTGTTTTGGACTCAAAGCAGGCATGGGTTTGCCGCCCGGGGGGGGGCGACGCATGGCACCTGCTGAGTGCACAAAAGCCTGGTCTTCTGAGTCATCCTATCCATCCATCCATCTATCGTTCCATCCATCTATCTATCCTTCCATCCATGCATCCTTCCGTCCTTCTATCCATCCATGCATCCCCTCCATCCATCCATCTATCCATCCATGCATGCCATCCATCCTTCCATCATCCAGGAAGGATCCATGCATCCCCTCCATCTATCGTTCCATCCATCCATCTATCCTTCCATCCATGCATCCTTCCGTCCTTCTATCCATCCATGCATCCCCTCCATCCATCTATCCATCCATGCATCCTTCCGTCCATCCATCTATCCTTCATCCATCCATCCATGCATCCTTCCATCCATCTATCCATCCATGCATTCTTCTGTCCATCCATCTGTCTTTCCTTCCATCCATGCATCCCATCATCCATCCATGCATCCTTCCATCCATCCATCTACTATCTATCCTTCCATCCATCTATCCATCCATCCATCCACATATCCATCCATCCTTCTACATTTCCATCCATCAAGCTATCCATGCATCCTTCCATCCATCCGTCCATCCATCCACATTTCCATCCATCTATCTATCCATCCATCCATACTTCTACATTTCCATCCATCTAGCTATCCATCCATCCACATATCCATCCATCCTTCTACATTTCCATCCTTCTAGCTATCCATGCATCCTTCCATCCATCCGTCCATCCACATTTCCATCCATCTATCTATCCATGCATCCATCCATCCATCCTTCTACATTTCCATCCATCTAGCTATCCATGCATCATTCCATCCATCCTTCCATCCATCTATCTATCCATGCATCCTTCCTTCATCCATCCTTCCATCCATCCATCCATCCATCCATCCATCCATCCATCCATGAGAGGAAACAGCTAGCATGGAAGTGTGATGGAGAGGTCCACACTTCTTCCACGTGGTGGACCATGAAAGGATACCACACGCTATTGTAAAGATATGCTATATGAGTTGTTATGAAGTTTCTTTTCCTAATATTATGACTTTATTACCACCTTATTTTCACTTTTTTTCCCCAACCTAATTTGACAAAAAAATGCAACTTTGTTTTGTTTTGTTTGTTTCTAATAATAATAATAATTCTAATATTCCCACTGTGTGCTACTAAAAGGCACACAGTCACAAGGTTGTAGGAATTGATCCATGTGGTGGTGATGGTGGGGGTTGGGGGGGGGTTTGCATGTCCAAGGCCCGGCAGTAGGATCAGTCGGTCGTTCTGCTTCTCCTAGAAGAACCACAGCTTATCCAGTCTGGAGTTGCAGGGGAAGATGTTGACACTGAAGCGGCGATGAGGAGAGCGTGAGAGCCATGTAGTACCCCCTTTTGGTGGACAGGGGGAGCCCCTAGGTCTGGGATCTTGTCGAAAAGAGGACTCTCTCCCAGTGTGATCCTCTCCCTCTCACTCTTCCTTCCCTTCCTCTTGATCCACTCTCCTCGCCGCCTCCCTGTCACTCTTATTTTCCACGCTCCCCTCTTCCCGTTCCTGGCTTTTTCCACCGAGCGCACACACACACACACACACACCGAGCGAGTGAGCGGTGATGGGAGTGGGAGGGGGTGCTTGGCTGGCAGGCTGACTGGTCGCGGCTCGATTGCAGCGAGAAGAGATTGAGTTGGGTGACCGGCAAAAATACCAGCGGGAAAAGCTCGATGTGCCGTGGCCTTTCCGACAGCGGACGCATCGGGGACGCATCGGGGGACGCCGTGGCGTGAGGACGCTATCTTTTCCAAGAGGTGACATTTTGTGTGTTTGTTGTGTGTGTGTGTGTGTGTGTGTGTTTGATTCCCGTGCGTGTGCACACACCTTTTCAGCATGCAGACCGCCCGCCTGCTCGGCTCTTCTCATGCAAATGCTAATTGGCCACTCGTGCCGCCGCTCGCCGTCTTTGACTGAGGCGCAGATGCACTCGCCCGCTTCAATTCCGCTTCCTTCATTAGGATGCCGCAAACGACTCGGGCTCTGATGGATCACACGAGCACGAGCGCGCTGATTAATGCCTGCCAATCTACGCCTGGAAACTTCTAAACTAGGTTGCCCTCAGATGATGGACTCACCTGCACCTTCTGGTTCCAGACCAGGACATCCATGCCTTGTGGAGCCCTCCCTCTCCTTCTCGCCCCCATCCGTGGAAAAACGTGATTATCCCAGCACGTCCATGGATTTGGGGACAACCCAGGAAGGGTCAAGTTGATGCTTGTTCTATGCCCAAACCCCCCCTCCCACCCCCAACTGGGGACTGCCCTCACCTTCATCTCGCTTATCCTCCGTCGCCGCCGTCTTCACTTTTATTTCCATGCTGAGCCAGCGAGATTCCCTGGATTGCCACAGAGGGAGGGGGTGGGCTTTACGGGCCATTAGTGGGTGTCGTCCCAGCACATGTTCCCCAGTTAACACCTCCACCGGTCCATGGCCTCCTCGGACAGATACTGGATCGGAACCTTGGTGGTTTGTGGGACGCTGATAACCTGATACCCTCCTGACCAAAACGTGACCACGACCAAAAAAATGTTCGCTTTGCTGGCTCGGATCTTAAAGGGATGGTTGGGATATTTGGATCGGATCTTAAAGGGATGGTTGGGATATTTGGATCGGATCTTAAAGGGATGGTTGGGATATTTGGATCGGATCTTCAAGGGATGGTTGGGATATTTGGATCGGATCTTAAAGGGATGGTTGGGATATTTGGATCGGATCTTAAAGGGATGGTTGGGATATTTGGACCTGACTTTGTATGACATCCCATCAGCAGTGTAGAGCATCAATAGTGACTTACCCCCGACCTGGGTCCATGAGTCCAGTCCTGGGCTGAACTGGGCTCACAGGACCAGGTTCTAAGTACACAGGACCAAGCTCTAAGTGCACGGGACCAGGTTCCAAGTACACGGGACCAGGTTCCAAGTACACGGGACCAGGTTCCAAGTACACGGGACCAGGTTCCAAGTACACCGGAACCAGATTCTAAGTACACGGGACCAGGTTCCAAGCACACGGGACCAGGTTCCAAGCACACGGGACCAGGTTCCAAGCACACGGGACCAGGTTCCAAGCACACGGGACCAGGTTCCAAGCACACGGGACCAGGTTCCAAGTACACGGGACCAGGTTCCAAGCACACGAGACCAGGTTCCAAGCACACGGGACCAGGTTCCAAGCACACGGGACCAGGTTCTAAGTAGGTTCAGCAGTGTCAGTCTGTAGTGACTTACCTCCGACCTGGGTCCATGAGTCCAGTCCGGGGCTGAACTGGGCTCACAGGACCAGGTTCTAAGTACCGGGACCAGGTTCCAAGCACACGGTACCAGATTCCAATTACACAGGACCAGGTTCCAAGTACACAGGACCAGATTCTAAGTACACAGGACCAGGTTCTAAGTACACAGGACCAGGTTCCAAGCACACGGTACCAGATTCCAATTACACAGGACCAGGTTCCAAGTACACAGGACCAGGTTCCAAGTACACGGGACCAGGTTCCAAGTACACGGGACCAGGTTCCAAGTACACGGGACCAGGTTCCAAGTACACGGGACCAGGTTCCAAGTACACAGAACTACAACATTGGACTTTTTCAAGGCTGCAATCTTAAACGGCCGATTTCACTTGAATGCATCTTTGCAATCAGTTCTTTCTTCGTCTCGCTTCCATTTCTTCTTTTTGCGTTTAGAAGCCCTCCTTAGAACCTCCTCCACATCTGGATCGGGATGGTATCCGTTCTGTTCTAAGATTCCCAAACGTCTGTCCCCGTTTTTCACCCCCCCAGGCCAGTGGTGGTTCCTTTTCCTTCAGCGTGACGTGTGACTGTGTCTTCTTCCTGTGTCTTCCTCCAGGGGGCGTGATCGACCAGGACCTGTGCCGCTTCCTCAGCCTGCGCTTCCAAAAAGGCTCGGTGGACCACGAGCTGCAGCAGATCATCCGGGACAACCTCTACCTCCGCACCATCCCCTGTGAGTCCAAAATGTTGGCGTTGGGGGAGGGGGGTTGATTTGCTCAACATTTGTTTACGTCTTCAAGGAGCCGTGACGGTTGTAGCGTACCGGTGTGTTAGCTTAGCATTAGCTTAGCTGCATCATTAAGCCCGCTGAGCTGCCTTCTGAAGAACTGTGGAACTCAGGTCGCCAGATGATTGGGGTTTGATGATTGTGGTTTCAGGCTGGATGACAACATGTCTCAACACCTGGGGCGTGTTGGTTCTATAGCAGAGTGAACCCTCCTGTCAATCATTCAGTCAGTCGGTGCACGGGACCGGTGGTCAATTCAGTCTCCGGGCACCAACTGACTGAATGATTGACAGGAGGGTTCACTCTGCTATAGAACCAACACGCCCTGCACGTCTAATTTATTGTCCGGTTAATTGATTGATTGATTGATTGATTGGGAGGAGCCTAATTGTGTGTGAATGATGGCCAACTCTGTTTCTGTCTCCTTTCTTCCTTGCTGTGCTGATGAGGCGTTCAAGCGCACTGCGTATTTCTGTGTGTTTTTTTTTGTCGCGGCCGCTGGCTGAGAGGCATTGAGGAGGAGGTGAAGGAGGAGGAGGAGGGGAGGAGGAGGGGAGGAGGTGGGGAGACAAATTGGAGAAGAAAAGCATGCAAACAGACAAAAGGGAAATGGGCTGCGTGCAGCGAAGCAATTGAACGGCACAATGACGCTTGATTGCTAAGCCAAGAACGATGGATGGACGGCTTTTTGCCCGAGAACTTCCTGTTCGAGTATGAGGTCACGTGACGGAACTTGGCAGGCGTTGGCGAATAAAAGCAAAGGCGACCTGATAAACGCTCGCTTTGCAGCTCTGACGCCTTTTAGCTGGGGAACGTCTCAAGTAGCGGCGTTCAAGGCCAACACTTCCTAACAAAAACACCAAAACAGGGTGGACCCCGCCTCTCGCCCAAAGTCAGCTGGGGTAGGCTCCAGCATACCCGCGACCCTCGTGAGGATAAGCGGCATAGAACAGGATGGATGGAAAGAAAACAACGGAGGTGGAAAACGGAGCCCGGTGCTCTTTTTTTTGGGGGGGTGGGGGGGCCTTGACCATCATCATCCCAAACCTGGGCAGACATCAGGTGGTTCTCTTCGAAAGATATCCAAAGAGCTAAAAAGGCAAAGCTAATAGGACGCTACTGTTATCAGAGAACTACAACAAAGTTTTGTGGCTGTCTCTACGTACTGTGAGTGTGTACTAGCGTGTACATTCATGATGGCCGTGTAGTACTGGTAGCGTGTACATTCATGATGGGCGTGAAGTACTAGTAACATGTACATCCATGATGGGTGTGTAGTACTAGTAATGTGTACATTAATGATGAGTGTGTAGTAATGTGTACATTCATGATGAGCGTGTAGTACTAGTAATGTGTACATCCATGATGAACATGTAGTAATGTGTACATTCATGATGAGCGTGTAGTACTAGTAACGTGTATATTTATGATGAGCATGTAGTACTAGTAATGTGTACATTCATGATGAGTGTGTAGTAATGTGTACATTCATGATGAGCGTGTAGTACTAGTAACGTGTATATTTATGATGAGCCTGTAGTACTAGTAATGTGTACATCCATGATGAGCGTGTAGTACTAGTAATGTGTGCATCCATGATGGACATGTAGTACTAGTAACGTGTGCATCCATGATGAGCGTGTAGTACTAGTAACGTGTACATCCATGATGAGCGTGTAGTACTAGTAACGTGTACATCCATGATGAGCGTGTAGTACTAGTAACGTGTACATCCATGATGAGCGTGTAGTACTAGTAACGTGTACATCCATGATGAGCGTGTAGTACTAGTAACGTGTATATCCATGATGAGCGTGTAGTACTAGTAACGTGTGCATTCATGATGGGCGTGAAGTACTAGTAACATGTACATCCATGATGAGCGTGTAGTACTAGTAACGTGTACATTCATGATGATTGTGTAGTACTAGTAACGTGTACATTCATGATGAGTGTGTAGTAACGTGTACATTCATGATGAGCGTGTAGTACTAGTAATGTGTACATTCATGATGGACATGTAGTACTAGTAATGTGTACATTCATGATGAGCGTGTAGTATTAGTAACGTGTACATCCATGATGAGCGTGTAGTATTAGTAACGTGTACATCCATGATGAGTGTGTAGTAACGTATACATTCATGATGAGCATGTAGTACTAGTAATGTGTACATCCATGATGAGCGTGTAGTACTAGTAATGTGTACATCCATGATGAGCGTGTAGTACTAGTAACGTGTACATTCATGATGAGCGTGTAGTACTAGTAACGTGTACATCCATGATGAGCGTGTAGTACTAGTAACGTGTACATCCATGATGAGCATGTAGTACTAGTAACGTGTACATCCATGATGAGCGTGTAGTACTAGTAACGTGTACATCCATGATGAGCGTGTAGTACTAGTAACGTGTACATCCATGATGAGCGTGTAGTACTAGTAATGTGTACATCCATGATGAGCGTGTAGTACTAGTAACGTGTACATCCATGATGAGCGTGTAGTACTAGTAACGTGTACATCCATGATGAGCGTGTAGTACTAGTAACGTGTACATCCATGATGAGCGTGTAGTACTAGTAACATGTACATCCATGATGCGTCTTGGATGTTTTTTTTATTTTTTTTTTTATCACTCTCTTTGTCTAATCTCCATTTTTTTTTCAGTTTGTGGAGGAAATGAAAAAAAGATCCACAAAAAGGATTTAGTGATTTTAGCCCCTGCGTGTGGTCCCGTATATTGTGATGGGGGCTTAGTCACATGGTAACATGCAACCAATCACTGGCGGCGTGGAGATTACGGCAGAGGCGGCCACGTGTGGGAAATGTTGGCTGAAGGCAAAATGGGCCTTTTGCTAAATCATCACATACTTTTTGTAAAGTTAAACAGCTCTGTTTCCCGGAGCTTTATTGTTATGTGCAGCTGGTGTTGAGATTTGAAAAGATAACATTGGATGGGGTGGGGGGGTTTGGGGGGGGGGGGCGCTTATCTTGAAACTGTACGCCTGTTGAGATGGCTGAGATAAATGTGGGAACTTGAGAGGGAATGATCATAAATGATAATAAATATGCCAGAGATCTGAAGTGCTTCATCACAGCAATTCCAACATCACCCTTCAGTGGGGAGAAGAGACATTGGGTGGGGGGGGGGGGGCAGACAGGTAGAGAGTGGCTGCTTCTCATACTAATCGAGGAACTTGAACCCAGCCGGGGGGGGGGGGTAGCTTAGAAGTATTGCCTGCTGGAAGTCCAAGGGCAGAGCGTTAATAGCCCGGGTCCGTGTGAAATCAGGCCTATCATGGCGTAATCCTCGTAGACCTGATGAGAGCGATAGGTGGGGGGTGGGGGGGGGGGGGTGAACGGGAATCCCTCCCTAGCGCTTCATTGCTTTCTCGCCCGCCCGCCGTTCAGCTATGATGATGCTAATAGACATGCTATCATATGCACCGTATGATGATGCCAATAGACATGCTATCATATGCACCATATGATGATGCTAATAGACATGCTATCATATGTACCATATGATGATGCTAATAGACATGCTATCATATGAACCGTATGATGATGCTAGTAGAGACATGCTAATAGACATGCTATCATATGTACCTTATGATGATGCTAATAGACATGCTATCATATGTACCGTATGATGATGCTAATGGAGACGTGCCATATGATGATGCTAATAGACATGCTATCATGTAGATCGTATGATGATGGTAATAGACATGCTATTATATGTACCGTATGATGATGCTAATAGAGACGTGCTATCATATGTAACGTATGATGATGCTAATAGTCATGCTATCATATTTACCATATGATGATGCTAATAGACATGCTATCGTATGCTGATCCTAATATAGACATGCTATTATATGTACCGTATGATGATGCTAATAGACATGCTATCATATGTACCGTATGATGATGCTAATAGACACATGCTATCATATGTACCGTATGATGATGCTAATAGACATGCTAATAGACATGCCAATTATGTACCGTATGATGATGCTAATAGACATCCTACCATATATACTGTATGATGATGCTAATAGACATGCTATCATATGTACCGTATGATGATGCTAATAGAGTCATGCTATCATATGTACCGTATGATGATGCTAATAGACATGCCATCATATGTATCGTATGATGACGCTAATAGACATGCTATCATATGCACCGTATGATGATGCTAATAGACATGCTATCATATGCACCGTATGATGATGCTAATAGAGACATGCTATCATATGAACCGTATGATGATGCTAATAGACATGCTATCATATGCACCGTATGATGATGCTAATAGAGACATGCTATCATATGAACCGTATGATGATGCTAATAGACATGCTATCATATGTACCGTATGATGATGCTAGTAGGCATGCTATCATATGTACCGTATGCTATGTATGCTATACTGTACAGTATATTTATAGCCAGAAATTGACATGGAGTCCATGTGTCCAAAATATGTTTTCTAAGATGAGGAGTTGATATGATAGGTGATGATGGTGAACTGACAGGCGCGTCCCAAGTTCATGGAGGGTTTGATTCTCCCGGGGAGAAGAGTCGGCTTGTCCCATCCATCCATACGCGGTTATTGGTTAGATCGTCTTTTCCATGTGACTGAGGTGTGTCCAGATGTGTGATGGATGGATGGATGGAAGGTGACACAAGTCTTCATGATGGACCCATCCTGGACCCATCCTGGACCCATCCCAACCCAAAGTACTCCAACTGACGTGTGGAAAAGTTACCCGCTTTCATCAACGTCGGCTCACAAAGATGCTTTTCATCAAAAGCTCAATTACTGTCGTCCATCTGATCCGTCCCCCTTTCTCTTCCCTCGCTCGTTGGAGGCAGGGTGGGGTTTCCATGGCAACCCTTTCCACTCCCCGTCTACGTCAAAGTCTTTGCTGCTAAAATTCTCATTTCTTTTTTTTCCTTTCTCTCCCCGTCATACGTCTCTCTCTCTCCTGTCAGTCGGAGTCTTCACCCAAGAGTTCGTCTTGGGTTCCTGTCCTCAGTCAGGCCCATCGAGACCCGCGACAACGTGGAGGTACTCCTGCGAGTCATTGTGGGGAATGTGGACTGGGGGGGGGGGTGTCGCCTGAAGTGTCCCCATGCACTTCCATGGATTGGTGAGACTCGGACCACTCGGAATCGGGTTTGTCACTGCCTTAGGTTTGGGGTGTTCCAAAGGAATCACGGCCTGGTCACTAGCAGCTTTCCTAGCGCCAGATGACCACTGGCTTCCTGCCACCTGGACTAAAGTCTTGTTCGAGACTTTAATCAAACACTTCCTACATTGCTTGGAGTTTGTATTCCCACCGACACAGAACCAACCACCCCCCACCCCTCGTATGCTCCATCTTTTCAATTTTAATGACAGACAGCGGCAGGATAGTTATCTGCACATTTCCTGCTGAGCTACGTGTGACAGCCTTATCTCGGAATGTCTCCCTGGAATATTTGACGCTAGGCTGATGGTAGTGTACTCTCGGTCCCACTTGGCACTTCGTGCAGCTGGGGGCTGGTTTTGTTTTGATTGGCCCATGACATGACATGTTCCAATAATACAATTAAACAAGAAAACAACAGCAAAAATGGAAACTAAACTTTTTTGTATTTGTACTTTTCTGTGTTGTAAAGATATACAAACAGGCAAAAGAGGCCACCAATGAATGTATTTAATGGGACACACCTATTCCAAGAAGCTCCAGCTTTCTATCCATGCGTGGTTCAGGTGGTAGAGTGGTCGTCTTCCAACCTTAAGGTTGTGGGTTCGAACCCCTCCGTCTTGCCGTGATCATGTCAAAGTATGTCAAGATAGTTGCTCCAGTTGCTAACTGTGTTGACAGTGTCGGTGGAATAACGATGATGAGATAATGATCTATATAAGTGAAAGACCGTTAGCATAGCATGGTTAGCATAGCATGGTCCGAGCCAGTGTGGAGTTGCTTACTGTGCTGACAGTGTAGGTGGAATGATGATGATGAGATAATGATCTATACAAGTGAAAGACCGTTAGCATAGCATGGTCTGAGCCAGTGTGGAGTTGCTCACTGTGCTGACAGTGTAGGTGGAATAATGGCGATGAGATAATGATCTATACACGTGAAAGACCGTTAGCGTAGCATGGTTAGCATAGCATGGTCTGCGCCAGTGTGGATTTGCTCACTGTGCTGACAGTGTCGGTGGAATAATGACGATGAGATAATGATCTATACAAGTGAAAGACCGTTAGCATAGCATGGTTAGCATAGCATGGTCCGAGCCAGTGTGGAGTTGCTCACTGTGCTGACAGTGTAGGTGGAATAACGATGATGAGATAATGATTTATACAAGTGAAAGACCGTTAGCATAGCATGGTTAGCATAGCATGGTTAGCATAGCATGGTCTGAGCCAGTGTTGGAGTTGCTAACTGTGCTGACAGTGTAGGTGGAATAACGACGATGAGATAATGATCTATACAAGTGAAAGACCGTTAGCATAGCATGGTTAGCATAGCATGGTCTGAGCCAGTGTGGAGTTGTTCACTGTGCTGACGGTGTAGGTGGAATAACGATGATGAGATAATGATCTATACACGTGAAAGACCGTTAGCATAGCATGGTTAGCATAGCATGGTTAGCATAGCATGGTCTGAGCCAGTGTGGAGTTGCTCACTGTGCTGACGGTGTAGGTGGAATAATGATGATGAGATAATGATCTATACAAGTGAAAGACCGTTAGCATAGCATTGTTAGCATAGCATGGTCTGAGCTAGTGTGGAGTTGCTAACTGTGCTGACAGTGAAGGTGGAATAACGATGATGAGATAATAATCTATACAAGTGAAAGACCATTAGCATAGCATGGTTAGCATAGCATGGTTAGCATAGCATGGTCTGAGCCAGTGTGGAGTTGCTAACTGTGCTGACAGTGTAGGTGGAATAACGACGATGAGATAATGATCTATACAAGTGAAAGACCGTTAGCATAGCATGGTTAGCATAGCATGGTCCGAGCCAGTGTGGAGTTGCTCACTGTGCTGACAGTGTAGGTGGAATAACGATGATGAGATAATGATCTATATAAGTGAAAGACCGTTAGCATAGCATGGTTAGCATAGCATGGTCCGAGCCAGTGTGGAGTTGCTCACTGTGCTGACAGTGTAGGTGGAATAACGATGATGAGATAATAATCTATTCAAGTGAAAGACCGTTAGCATAGCATGGTTAGCGTAGCATGGTCCGAGCCAGTGTGGAGTTGCTAACTGTGCTGACGGTGTAGGTGGAATAATGACGATGAGATAATGATCTATACAAGTGAAAGACCGTTGGCATAGCATGGTTAGCATAGCATGGTTAGCATAGCATGGTCTGAGCCAGTGTGGAGTTGCTCACTGTGCTGACGGTGTAGGTGGAATAATGATGATGAGATAATGATCTATACAAGTGAAAGACCGTTAGCATAGCATTGTTAGCATAGCATGGTCTGAGCTAGTGTGGAGTTGCTAACTGTGCTGACAGTGAAGGTGGAATAACGATGATGAGATAATGATCTATACAAGTGAAAGACCATTAGCATAGCATGGTTAGCATAGCATGGTTAGCATAGCATGGTCTGAGCCAGTGTGGAGTTGCTCACTGTGCTGACAGTGTAGGTGAAATAACGATGATGAAATAATGATCTATACAAGTGAAAGACCGTTAGCATAGCATGGTTAGCATAGCATAGTCTGAGTGAAAGCAGGGATCCTGTGATGCTAAGCACATTTATGGTTCTTCCTCATGTTTGTCCCCCAAAATGAGGCCAAGCTCGATGGGGTTTTGTCACCCGACGGGCGCAGAAAGCCGTCAGAACCTGGCTAGATGCTGAATGGACCACGTCCACGTGGACACATTCCACTGTGTTGTTCTTTCTGGACATTATCCCCGCTAATGATGTCCTCCGAAGCTTTTGAAGTGCTCTACATACTAAGTCCCAGGTGCCTCTCTTCTGTGAGTGGTGGCTCATGTCTGCAGAGGACAAAGAGGGACGCTTGATTGGGTCCACAGAGCAGCTCTGGAGGACAAGAGCTTTAATATTCATGGCCAGAGACTCTTGTCGCCAAAAGGGCGTTCTTATTCCGGCCGACAGGCCCTCCTTTTCAAGTGTCCTCCTCCGTGTACTCGCTCCGAGAACAACCAGGGACGCCATCCTTTTCATGGGGAATCATCCTGAATCATTATTTCTCGACTTCTGCTGCCATATGTCACACATCCGACACGCCATCAGCATCTTTATGGTGTCGGGAATACCAAAAGATCCTTTTTATTTCTCTCTGCTTTGCAGCATTCATGTAGCGTTTCACTGCCAGGCGCCACCAGGGCGTGGTGAAATAGTATAATAGTAAACACCCGCAATTTCAAGTCTTTCTTCCGCTGATTTATGGACCCGATCTGCAAAAAGGACATGAAAAGTATCAACGGTGCCTCCTGGCTGCCGCTCAATGGAATGATGTAGTTTTACACGTAGCTGGGAGCATCCCATTGATGAATGAAATACATATTTCACTTGTACGGAGTACATATAGGAAGGTAGAGTACGTATAGGACGATAGAACACGTATAGGACGGTAGAGCGCGTATAGGACGGCAGAGCACTTATAGGAAAGTAGAGTCTGTATGTATAGAGTACATATGTGTAGAGTACGTATAGGAAGGTAGAGTACATATAGGAAGGTAGAGTACGTATAGGAAGTTAGAGTACATATAGGAAGGTAGAGTACGTATGTGTAGAGTACGTATAGGAAGGTAGAGTACGTATAGGAAGGTAGAGTACGTATGTGTAGAGTACATATGTGTAGAGTATGTATAGGAAGGTAGAGTACATATAGGAAGGTAGAGTACGTATGTGTAGAGTACATATAGGGAGGTAGAGTACGTATGTGTAGAGTACGTATGTGTAGAGTACGTATAGGAAGGTAGAGTACGTATGTGTAGAGTATGTATAGGAAGGTAGAGTACATATAGGAAGGTAGAGTACGTATGTATAGAGTACGTATAGGAAGGTAGAGTAAATATAGGAAGGCAGAGTACGTGTGTATAGAGTACGTTTGTGTAGAGTACATATAGGAAGGTAGAGTACGTATGTGTAGAGTACGTATAGGAAGGTAGAATACGTATGTGTAGAGTACGTATGTGTAGAGTACGTATGTGTAGGGTATGTATAAGCAGGTAGAGTACATATAAGAAGGTAGAGTACGTATGTATAGAGTACGTATGTGTAGAGTACGTATAGGAAGGTATAGTACATATAGGAAGGTAGAGTCCGTATGTGTAGAGTATGTATGTATAGAGTACGTATAGGCAGGTAGAGTACATATAAGAAGGTAGAGTACGTATGTATAGAGTACGTATGTGTAGAGTACGTATAGGAAGGTATAGTACATATAGGAAGGTAGAGTATATGAAGTATTGGGGCATCCGTATACTTCACATACTCTACCGGCAGCAGTGGGGGAGGCGGTGGCAGAGGGATGAAGGTTCCCTGAGGTGGGGGTCCTTGGAGACGGTGTCTGAGTAGTAGTCGTAGTAGTAGCAGTAGTAGTAGTAGTACAGCGTTAGCCGCCCCCCCCCCCCTCCCCGTGGCTGATGTTAATTACGGAGGCTGTAGGAGTAATTGTCTCATCTTGGACGGTGAAGCTGGAAGGAAAGGGGGGGGGGGGGCACACTGACAGAGACTTTCATCCCCCCCCCATCGGCCGCCCCTCCCCCGTGTGGATGGCGTGTTTGTTCTGGTACGTACGTGTCCATCACGTCAGCTCCTAAGTGGGACAATAACGTGCGTTGGCTCGCCGCGTGTGTTGTCAGCGCTTGACAAGTGGAAGAAATCAAAAATCCTCCCCTGCAGCTCGGCCTGATTTGCCCGTCCTTCCCCGGAATCCTCCACGCGTTATTTCATTATTTATCCGGGCAAGATTGAAACCTTGCGACGCGCCGTGCTCTGTTGCTTCAAGCCGCCAACCTCGCCTGCGCCGCTGGTGGCGGCACGCTGTGTGTTTGTCCGAGCCGCTAATGGAATATTCCATCAGCCGATGACCAATTGATGCGCGGCAGCTGTCGCCGTGTGACCCACCAAAATGTCAGCCATATTTGGGGCCATCACTGCAAATCAGCGCCACATGCTAAGCGTCCCGCCACGCCGGCCCGTCATGGCGGTGCGGCCCGTTTGAAGTTTCACGGCGTTTCATAAGAAAACCCACAGGGAGCTGAAAAATCCGACACAGGCCGACTCACGTGAAGGCGGCTTGCTCTTTTTTTCTTAAAGTGCTTCATGCCATGTTAGCTTAGCGGCCACCGTAGCCATCCATTGCGTAACACATCACTTCTCTTTATTTGTTTTATCATCTCCAAGATACCCCCCCCCCCCCAACCTCACCCCTCCTCCTCCTCCTCTCGCAGCCTCAGTGGCTCCGCTGCCTCTTGGGGATGATTAAACTTTCATCTTATCTTTAAAGGAAGACCATGTACGCATCGCTAGCGTACGCTACGCCATACCACGCTACGCCGCAGGGCTTTGAGATACACAACCACGCAGAAGAATCATCAGAAAATAGTCATATTGTTCAATAAATATTGATAATAAATCAATATTTCACTCGTAATGCCAGGGTATATACAATCCAGCGTGCTTAGGGTTCACTCTATTATTCATTTACTCCATTTTTGCTGGAGCCTATCCCAGCTGTCTTGGGCCGAGAGGCGGGGTCCACCCTGGACTGGTTGCCAGCCAATCGCAACCAGCTGACTATAGGGTTGTTATGTCTTGTCTGGAGGGCTCTATTAATGTTTCAAATAATGTTTAGAAGATCTAAACAAGTTTTCTATGTCTTACTTTCTCTTATTATATCTCCTACATTGGGTAATAGGAGTGTAAAGCTGACTATAGGGGTGTTATGTCTTGTCTGGAGGGCTCTACTAAAGTTTCAAATAATGTTTAGAAGGTGGCAAACAGGTTTTCTGTGTCTTACTTTCTCATATTATAATCTCCTATATTGGGTAATATAAGTGTAAAGCCGACTATAGGGGTGTTATGTCATGTCTGGAGGGCTCTACTAATGTTTAAAAGAATGTTTAGAAGATGTAAACAGGTTTTCTATGTCTTACTTTCTCTTATTATATCTCCCACGTTGGGTAATAGGAGTGTAAAGCTGACTGTAGGGGTGTTATGTCTTGTCTGGAGGGCTCTACTCATTTTAAAATAATGTTTAGAAGATCTAAATGGGTTTTCTATGTCTTACTTTCTCTTATTATATCTCCTACATTGGGTAATAGGAGTGTAAAACAGACTATAGGGGTGTTATGTCATGTCTGGAGGGCTCTACTAATGTTTAAAATAATGTTTAGAAGATGTTAACGGGTTTTCTATGTCTTACTTTCTCTTATTATATCTCCCACGTTGGGTAATAGGAGTGTAAATCTGACTGTAGGGGTGTTATGTCATGTCTGGAGGGCTCTACTAATGTTTAAAAGAATGTGTGGTAGGTGGCAAACAGGTTTTCTATGTCTTACTTTCGCATATTATATCTCCTACATAGGGTAATATAAGCGTAAAGCTGACTATAGGGGTGTTATGTCTTGTCTGGAGGGCTCTACTCATTTTAAAATAATGTTTAGAAGATGTAAACAGGTTTTCTGCGCTCCAACTATGAAAAATTCACTTATCCCAGTCAGGTCTGGAACCAGTGAAGCGCCATAAACAAGAGATTACTGTATGGATTATTAATACTTGAAATAAATAACAATTTCTTAGGTTATATAGAAAAAGATGGCCATTATTTCCAAATGTCATGAAGAAAATCGGTGCGTGTACGTGCACGGCTGTGTGTCAGTCATTGCATCCACAGAGAAGCCAAGTGAAAAGTCGCTGAGCGTGCAACTCCTGTCCGCGTGCGGCGGCGGTGGGCCCGCGGCGGCGTGTAGCGGCGTAGCATGCACGGGCCGCGGTTCTTGTGTACAGTGTAACAGGCTGTTTAACCGCGGGGCACATTTATTATTGATGCTTACAAGAGAGGTGGACATCTCTCAGCGGCGCTCGGGTCCATCGCGCTCGGCGAGAGAGTCTGGGCCCCGAGAAGAGCTTTTGCCGAGGTTGAGGAGGCAGAGCGCGACCTCGTGCTTGAGCCGACGGCGTGACTCACGGGAGTTCATTCAAGTTCTGCGGCTAATCTGCTATCTGCCAGCGTGGAGGAAACGGGGACGGGATGGGCTTTACATGCAGCAAGGAAGGAGGAAGCTCCGTCACGGCAGATGGACCAGCTTGGACAGAAAAGCACGGGACACGTTGGTGATGGATGTTCTTCCCAGGCAGGGATGGAGGATACGGATCCATCGTCCCTGGCAACCAGCAACCCTGCAACAAAGGAAGTGTCCAAAACCACATCAGTTCCAGACCGCGGATGCTCTCCGTGATGCCATCTTCACACCTGCGGCCTCCTGGAATCCCTGAAGGACCTGAGGAACCTCCATATTAGTCGGGTGAACACCAAGAAGAATCGCTTCCTGGATGTGGCCTACAAAAAGCCAGCGGAGGGAACTTTGATGCATCAAAGAAAATGAAAGAAAAAACCTTTTGGCGTGCTAAACGTCTGCAAGTCAGCTTTTGAATCTGCTCAATTGCACCCCCCCCGCCCCCCACCCCCCCAGTGTGCCAAACGCCAGCCCTAATCTGCTTTGTGAGGCAAAGATAAAGGAAGGTAAAAAAAAAAAAAAAAAAAAAAAGCAGGCGACGCGGGACAAAATGTGTGTTTGCCACGTTTGCATCAGCAGTCGGAGAAAGAAAAGAAAGCGTGGATTTAAATCAGATTCTGCCTCCGCTCGCCTTCGCCGCCGCTCTCACACCCCCGTCCGAGGCCTATTTTTAGACGGGTGACTTTACGAAGCAAATAGGTCAAGGCTGTTGAGAAACACACAGGATCACATTGTTCGGGATTCCTCCTGACTCCTCCGCCGGCTTCAAATCCAAAGCCTTGAATGCTTGGCCTGCTTTCATCCGCTGCTCGGCACGCCGCCCCCGTGAGGAGGTTCTGGTCTAGTCTGCGCCCGGATCACCACCGTTTGGGGAACCGGGGAATCAAGACACCAATAGGAGTCCACTCCTCCCCAATTCCGATAGCGTTTTTGGGGAGGTGGAGAATGCGCCGCACGTTAGCATCTCACCTCCGTAGCTCATCCATCTTGACATTTGCAGCGTAACGCAAAGGTTGCGCTGAATCAACACCGTCATTCGCCGCCGCCAGGAGGGGAAGAGTAAATTGCTGTGGAATTGGAAATAGACGCGCTACCTTGACGTTTGTTATTTATTCCTTCCAAAATGGACGCAAACCAAAGCGGATGAAAACCGAGGGCGTTTTTTTTCTCATATCATATAACCTAATGCATTCCAGCCACCAAAATAAAAGCTTTTACAGAGGAAACGTAACCAAACGATTGGGGGGGGAGTTGTCAGGAAGAAAGCAAGACGTGTATGGAGTGAGGTTCCACGGGTTAGTAAAGTTAGCACATCCCAGAAACACGTATGTAGAGTTTATTCCACCTAATCTAACCAAGTTTGCCACCTTAACATTAACTCTTGAGCAAATCCTAGAGCAAGAATAGAGAATGACTAGAATGAGGTTCCCCACCGCAGCCAAAGTTAGCGCATCCCAATTACTCAGCAAACTGGCCTGCAACCTAAGTAGCTTTGCGATAGGCATTCTAACAGTAAGTTGTAAGGAAAAAAACAAAGATTGGAAGACATGTAAGGAGTGAGGTTCCAAGGGTTAGTAAAGTTAGCACACCCCAGCTATGAAACACGTATGTAGAGTTTATCCCACCTAACCTGACCTAGTTAGCTAGGTAATGCTAACTCTTAAGCAAATCCTAGTGCAAGAATAGAGGCTGACCAGAGTGAGGTTCCCCACCGCTGCCAAAGTTAGCGCATCCCAATTACTCAGCAAACTGTCATGCAATTTAAGTAGCTTGCTGCCTAATGGCTCTGCGATAGACGGCATAACACTAAGTTGTAAGGAAGAAAACTAAGATTGGAAGACGTGTATGGAGTGAGGTTCCACGGGTTAGTAAAGTTAGCACATCCCAGCTATGAAACACGTATGTAGAGTTTATTCCACCTAACCTAACCTAGTTTGCCACCTTAACGTTAACTTATGAGCAAATCCTGGTGCAAGAATAGAGAATGACCAGAGTGAGGTTCCCCACCGCAGCCAAAGTTAGCGCATCCCATTTACTCAGCAAACTGTCATGCAACCTAAGTAGCTTGTTGCCTAAAGGCTTTGCGATAGACGTCATCACAGTAAGTTGTAAGGAAAAAAACAAAGATTGGAAGACATGTAAGGAGTGAGGTTCCAAGGGTTAGTAAAGTTAGCACATCCCAGCTATGAAACGCATATGTAGAGTTTATCCCACCTAACCTAACCTACTTTGCCACCTTAATGTTAACTCATGAGCAAATCCTGGTGCAAGAATAGAGAATGACCAGAGTGAGGTTCCCCACCGTTGCCAAAGTTAGCACATCCCAATTACTCAGCAAACTGTCATGCAACCTAAGTAGCTTGCTGCCTAAAGGCTTTGCGATAAACGTCATCACAGTAAGTTGTCAGGAAAAAACAAAGTTTGGAAGACATGTAAGGAGTGAGGTTCCAAGGGTTATTAAAGTTAGCACAATCCCGGCTATGAAACATGTCCCTGGAGTTTTTCCCCTCCTAACATAACAAGTTTGCTGGCTAAATGTTAAAGCATAAGCAAATATCGGTGGGAGATTGGCGAGTGAACGGAGCGATGTTCCCCACGGCTGCCAAAGTTAGCGCGTCCCAATTACTCAGCAAACTGTAATGCAACCTAAGTAGCTTGCTGCCGAAAAGCTCTGCGATAGACGTCATAACACTAAGTTGTAAGGAAGAAAACAAAGACTGGAAGACGTGTATGGAGTGAGGTTCCAAGGGTTATTAAAGTTAGCACATCCCAGCTATGAAACACGTCCCTGTAGTTTTTCCTTTCCTAACATAACAAGTTTGCTGGCTAAATGTTAAAACATAAGCAAATATCGGTGGGAGATTGGCGAGTGAACGGAGCGATGTTCCCCACGGCTGCCAAAGTTAGCGCGTCCCAATTACTCAGCAAACTGTAATGCAACCTAAGTAGCTTGCTGCCGAAAAGCTCTGCGATAGACGTCATAACACTAAGTTGAAAGGAAGAAAACAAAGATTGGAAGACGTGTAAGGAGTGAGGTTCCACGGGTTAGTAAAGTTAGCACATCCCAGCTATGAAACATGTCCCTGGAGTTTTTCCCCTCCTAACATAACAAGTTTGCTGGCTAAATGTTAAAGCATAAGCAAATATTGGTGGGAGATTGGCGAGTGAACGGAGCGATGTTCCCCACGGCTGCCAAAGTTAGCGCGTCCCAGTTACTCAGCAAACTGTCACGCAACATGTTGACACGCTGCTCTTTCTCAGCAGGCATCAGTAGATCTTTATTTTGCAACACTTGGCATGTGCATTTGAATGTGCGGAGGCTTAGCTCTGAGCCTCAGGCTAAGCTGCCTTTCTGCTCCACTTTTCCCTCCTTCCTTCCATTAAAGCAAGCCCGTATGTGAACATGCGGATGTCATTTTCATTGGTTTGTTTAGCGTGTGGAAAGAATGCTAAAGTTGGAAACTGAGTGAAGATTTAGGACCAGATACCAGAAGCTCTTCCCAAGTCCGGGCCGGAAGGCTTCCCTGTCACCGTGGCTCCGTGTGACCTTTGCACTCAAAGTCTGTTTTCCGCTTGACGGCGAGCCGACTGTTGCCGAAAGTGTCAGCGCTTCCTCCTCCCTCCTTGATCTTGGTATTCAGCGGCGGTCGCTTCCTGACACGATGTTCCTTCACGCCTCTCCCTGAGGATTTCCGACTCGCCGTCTCTCTCGCTCTCACCTCACTCACCCCCCCCCCCCCCCCCAAATACAGCGGCGGTTTCTGTCCCATCGCCATGGAGACAGACGTGATGTCAGCCGGGATCGGACTCGGACGCGCTGGCTTTGTCATTACGGAGGCCATTAGGGCCACCTGCTGAAGAAAATAAGGTTTATCTTCTCCAGGATGGCCGATGGATAGATACCTTCATAGATATAGATATCATAGATACCTTCATAGATACCGTCATAGATACCGTCATAGATACCGTCATAGATACCGTCATAGATATAGATATCATAGATACCTTCATAGATATATATATCATAGATTCCTTCATAGATATAGATATCATAGATTTCTTCATAGATATAGATATCATAGATACCGTCATAGATATAGATATCATAGATTCCTTCATAGATATAGATATCATAGATACCTTCATCGATATCATAGATACCTTCATAGATATCATAGATGCCTTCATAGATACCGTCATAGATATAGATATCATAGATACCTTCATAGATATCATAGATACCTTCATAGATATAGATATCATAGATACCTTTGTAGATATAGATATCATAGATACCTTCATAGATACCATCATAGATACCTTCATAGATATAGATATCATAGATACCTTCATAGATATAGATATCATAGATACCTTCATAGATACCTTCATAGATATCATAGATACCTTTGTAGATATAGATATCATAGATACCTTCATAGATACCATCATAGATACCTTCATAGATATAGATATCATAGATTCCTTCATAGATATAGATATCATAGATACCGTCATAGATATAGATATCATAGATTCCTTCATAGATATAGATATCATAGATTCCTTCATAGATATAGATATCATAGATACCTTCATAGATACCATCATAAATATAGATATCATAGATTCCTTCATAGATATAGATATCATAGATACCTTCATCGATATCATAGATACCTTGATAGATATCATAGATACCTTCTTAGATATCATAGATACCTTCATAGATATCATATATACCTTCATAGATATAGATATCATAGATACCTTCATAGATATCATAGATACCTTCATAGATATAGATATCATAGATACCTTCTTAGATATCATAGATACCTTCATAGATATCATAGATACCTTCATAGATATAGATATCATAGATACCTTCTTAGATATCATAGATACCTTCATAGATATCATAGATACCTTCATAGATATAGATATCATAGATACCTTCATAGATATCATAGATACCTTCATAGATATAGATATCATAGATACCTTCATAGATATCATAGATACCTTCATAGATATCATAGATACCTTCATAGATACCTTCATAGATACCTTCATAGATACCTTCATAGATACCTTTATAGATACCTTTATAGATATCATAGATACCTTCATAGATATAGATATCATAGATACCTTCATAGATATCATAGATACCTTCATAGATACCTTCATAGATACCTTTATAGATATCATAGATACCTTCATAGATATAGATATCATAGATACCTTCATAGATATCATAGATACCTTCATAGATATAGATATCATAGATACCTTCATAGATATCATAGATACCTTCATAGATATCATAGATACCTTCATAGATACCTTCATAGATACCTTCATAGATACCTTCATAGATACCTTTATAGATATCATAGATACCTTCATAGATATCATAGATACCTTCATAGATACCTTCATAGATATAGATATCATAGATACCTTCATAGATATCATAGATACCTTCATAGATACCTTCATAGATATAGATACCTTCATAGATATAGATATCATAGATACCTTGATAGATGTCATAGATACCTTGATAGATGTCATAGATACCTTGATAGATACCTTCATAGATATCATAGATACCTTGATAGATACCTTGATAGATATCATAGATACCTTGATAGATACCTTCATATATACCTTGATAGATGTCATAGATACCTTCATAGATATAGATATCATAGATACCTTGATAGATACCTTCATAGATATAGATATCATAGATACCTTGATAGATACCTTCATAGATATAGATATCATAGATACCTTGATAGATACCTTGATAGATATCATAGATACCTTGACAGATACCTTGATAGATATCATATCTACTTGTTCTCTTCTGATTTAGGAGCTTTTGTAAGCGTCTCCTTCATGGCTACCCAAGAATCATTTGACTCTTTTTTCTAAAATGGAATATGCTCCTACGACAACATGTGACTCTCTAAAAGCTTCATGTTTTCCTCTTCTTGCTGAGATGGCCTTCCTGTCCGTCAGATGTTTTGTTCTGGGAAGGCTCCGTGCCGAGCTCAGTACGTTGCTTTTTATTTTATTCTTGTCCGGGATTCATCTTGCCAAATAATGTGTCCGTAAAATGCTCCACAAAGCCCAAGGAGGGCTCCTGGAGCAGTTCTAGCGGAACGGTTTTATCACAATGTTGGTCTAAAAAGACCGGACGAGGAACCATGACAATGTGGACCAGAACCTAATCCTCATACAGACTGGACTTGTGGCTTGGATCTGGAGTTGGTCTTTGTCAGGCTAAGCAACCCATCAATCAACCCATCAATCAAATAGCAGATTTGCTATTCATACCTTCCATCCATCCATCCATCCGTCATCCATCCTTCCTTCATCCATCCTTCCTCCATCCATCCTTCCATCATCCATCCATCATCCATCCTTCCACACATCCATCTGTCATTCTTCCATCCATCCATCCGTCATCCATCCTTCCTTCCTCCATCCATCCATCATCCATCCTTCCACCCATCCATCTGTCATTCTTCCATCCATCCGTCATCCATCCTTCCTTCCACCCATCCGTCATCCATCCTTCCTTCCTCCATCCTTCCACCCATCCATCTGTCATTCTTCCATCCATCCATCTGTCATCCATCCTTCCTTCCTCCATCCTTCCTCCATCCATCCATCATCCATCCTTCCACCCATCCATCCATCCACCCGTCATCCATCCTTCCATCTATCCACCCTTCATCCATTCATCCATCCTTTATCCATCCATCCATTCATCCTTCCTCCATCCATCCTTCCACCCATCCATCATCATCCATCCTTCCTTCCACCCATCCATCATCCATCCATCCACCCATCATCCTTCCATCCATCCTTCCATCCATCCTTCCACCCACCCATCCTTCCATCCATCATCCCTCCATCCATTCATCCATCCATCATCCTTCCATCCATAATCATCCTTGCATCCATCCATCCATCCATCATCCTTCCATCCATCCATCCATCATCTATCCATCCGTCCATCCTTCCATCCATCCATCATCCTTCCATCCATCCACCCATCCATCCTTCCACCCATCCATCATCCTTCCATTAATCCACCCATTCATCCATCCATCCATCCATATGGGCCCCCCGGCCCCCGCTCTGTACTCTGGTTGTGTAGTTGTAATAGCCATACAGTAGTAATAGTGTGTGTTGTGTGTTGACTGTGTCACACGCTCCCCTGGTGGCCCGTCGTCCACCCACTCCAAAGAGGGCCCCCGTGTGGCCTCCCACGTCCTCCGTCTGGGTTGAAGTGCGTCAGTGCAGACATATCGCCCGTGGATACGCGGTGATTCACCATTACCTGTTTGTGCCAGCGTGAGCACGGCGTGAGCGCTGACATGTGGCCTGTTTTCCCGCCAAAGGGCCCGGCGGCTGTGCCAGCAGTCGTGTGTCAAATCAACAGTTAGCGCCACCACGCCGCACGCCTCTTGATGCCAAACATCTAAGTGCCACATGAAGGCATCTGGACTTTCTCAGACGGCTGCTCGGGGGCTGCGGGGGGAGGGGGTTGGACTCTTTATGATGAGACGGCTTGAGTAAAGTCAAGTGGCCCTGGTGTGGCGCCCCCAGGATGCCAGTGACACCCACATGTTTATTAGCACTCACATGTGCCCTATCTTTGGAATGGCTCGTCTTCCAAACCGACCAGCATCCCAACCACATTCCCGGAACATTCCATCCCTTTCACGGCCCCCACGCTGCTTAGGGCGGGGGCATGCTGGAGCCTATCCCGGCGGAGAGGCGGGGTGGAGATGATGATGTCATGAAAGGTCGTGCTTCCTGTCTTTCTACTTGTTTTTCTATGGCTAGCGACGAGCCAGCTAGCGACTAGCCGGTTAGCGACGAGCCGGTTAGCGACGAGCCGGCTAGCGACGAGCCGGCTAGCGACGATCCGGCTAGCGACGAGCCGGCTAGCGACGAGCCGGCTAGCGACGAGCCAGCTAGCGACTAGCCGGTTAGCAACGAGCCGGCTAGCGACTATCCGGCTAGCGACGAGCCGGCTAGCGACAAGCCGGTTAGCGACTATCTGGCTAGCGACGAGCCGGCTAGCGACGAGCCGGCTAGCGACGAGCCGGCTAGCGACGAGCCGGCTAGCGACTAGCCGGTTAGCGACGAGCCGGCTAGCGACGATCCGGCTAGCGACGAGCCGGCTAGCGACGATCCGGCTAGCGACGATTCGGTTAGCGACGATCCGGCTAGCGACGATTCGGTTAGCGACGAGCCGGCTAGCGACGAGCCGGCTAGCGACGAGCCGGCTAGCGACGAGCCGGCTAGCGACGAGCCGGCTAGCGACGAGCCGGCTAACGACGAGCCGGATAGCGACGAGCCGGTTAGCGACGAACTGGCTAGCGACGAGCTGGTTAGCGACGAGCTGGCTAGCGACGAGCTGGCTAGCGACGAGCTGGTTAGCGACGAGCTGGCTAGCGACGAGCCGGCTAGCTAGGAGTTTTATACCAAAATAATAATACATTTATCACATACATACATTTATTTATTTATGCCCTTTTTTACCTGTTTGTGTATCTTTAGAAGAAGACTTGCGGTGATGTCTGACTGGATGGTGACCTGATGGAAGAACATGAGTCAGGTGTAAAAAAAAAAAAAAAAAAAGCACAGCGGGGAGCTGGCCGAGGTGCTTCGGGGGGGGGCAGCGCACTTTAAATGTCTTGATGGGCCGTCTTTGATGCTGTGGCTGGCAATCACGGCGCTTAAAAGAGCAAAAATGGCCCCCGGGGGGGCAAGGCAAGTCACATTAGCGAATTAGCTTCCATCGCCGGGAAGAGAGGGGACAATGGCGTCTGGGTTGCAGGCGTGACCTTGAACCTGACGATGTTCTTCTTGTCCGTCGGCGTCCGAGTGCTCGTTAGCGAGGTGGGGGGCGGAAATGGGGTGGGGGGGGGCATCATATAAACAAAGATATACTCACCTGAGCGCCCTTTCACCTTTTCATTCAGCGTGCCGTTCGCCGAGTGAACAAATCCAAATGTCAGGACACGTTTAAAAGCCATCCCACGCCATCTCTCCTCACGGCGCCGTGCAAATGGAATTTCAGCATCAGTATGCGCAGCAAGGTCGTTAAATCTCCCGCTCGTTATGTACATAATTCCTTCCAAGGTCAACACCGGGCTCCTTTGTCCCTCCTTGTTGCCATCAGACAAGTCCCGCTTTCGTTGATGATGTGATGTCACGTCCACTTTATGGCCGGCAGGAAACGGACGCGCTCAGATGCCGAAGAGCGTCCATCATCACAGACTTTCTCTTTTCTCTGCCTTCTGATGATATGAAAACAGATCAAATGAAGCAGATAATGCACGTAATGGGACGCCCCCCCTTTGTAAACGTGGACTCTGCCAACAGTCCGGTTTTGGAGGTAAAGGCAGATCCTTTAAGGGCATGTAAAGTGGGCTCCTTCAGGCGTGGATGCCCACGTTGCCGCTAAGTAGCGACAACAAGAGAGGCTGGACTCATCAAGCGTGAAGAGTCTAACACCAGCTTTCATGCGCTTATTTACCCCGACTTGGCAAACTTTTCCCAAAGTCTGAATATACATAAGTCGCTAGCGTCTTCCTCTTTGACGATGATGAGATCCCCGCCATGGCGGCGTCTCCTAGAGGTCGAGGGGTGGGACCTCTGGAGGCCTTCGACTTCCATGTCCGCCTGTCTGGGTCCGCTACCGCCATCGCCATGCTTGATGTAGGCAGTTATCTTATATATACATACATACATATTTATGCATCCATATTTACACAATAATGGCCGTGTGTTGACACAGAATTCATGTTTTCTCAATGCTGGTGTCGGCAGCACTCGTGCAGCCCCAAACCTTGTTGCTACCAGGTACAGTAATGGCCGTGTGTTGAATTCATTCTGTTAATCAATGCCGATGTCGGCGGCACTCGTGCTATTCGTGTTGCTACCAGGTACAGTATTGACTGTGGGGTTGTGTGTTGAATTCATTCTGTTCATCACTGCCAGTGTCGGCGGCACTCGTGCAGCCCCAAACCATGTTGCTACCAGGTACTTTAATGACCGTGTGGTTGTGTGTTGAATTCATTCTGTTCATCAATGCTGTATCGGCAGCACTCGTGCAGCCCCTAAACATGTTGCTACCAGGTACAGTAATGACTGTGTGGCTGTGTGTTGAATTCATTGTGTTCATCAATACCGGTGTCGGGAGCACTCGTGCAGCTCCAAACCATGTTGCTACCAGGTACAGTAATGACCGTGTGTGGAATTCATTCTGTTCATCACTGCCGGTGTCGGCGGCACTCGTGCAGCCCCAAACCATGTTGCTACCAGTTACAGTAATGACCATGTGGCTGTGTGTTGAATTTATTCTGTTAATCAATACCGATGTCGGCGGCACTCGTGCAGTCCATAACCATGTTGCTACCAGGTACAGTAATGACCGTGTGGCTGTGTGTTGATTTTATTCTGATCATCAATGCCGATGTTGGCGGCACTCGTGCAGCCCCAAACCATGTTGCTACCAGTTACAGTACTGACCATGTGGCTGTGTGTTGAATTTACTATTCTGTTAATCAATGGCGATGTCGGCAGCACTCGTGCTACTCGTGTTGCTACCAGGTACAATAATGACCATGTGGCTGTTGTGTGTTGAATTCATTCTGTTCATCAATGCTGTATCGGCCGCACTCGTGCAGCCCCAAACCATGTTGCTACCAGGTACAGTAATGACTGTGTGGCTGTGTGTTGACTTCATTCTGTTCATCAATGCCGGTGTCGGCAGCACTCGTGCAGCCCCTAAACATGTTGCTACCAGGTACAGTAATGACTGTGTGGCTGTGTGTAGAATTCATTCTGTTCATCAATACCGGTGTTGGCAGCACTCGTGCAGCCCCTAACCATGTTGCTACCAGGTACAATAATGGCCATGTGGCTGTGTTGACTTCAGTCTGTTTATCAATGCCGATGTCGGCGGCACTCGTGCAGCCCCAAACCATGTTGCTACCAGGTACAGTAATGACCGTGTGGCTGTGTGTTGATTTTATTCTGTTCATCACTGCCGATGTCGGCAGCACTCGTGCAGCCCCAAACCATGTTGCTACCAGGTACTATAATGACCGTGTGGTTGTGTGTTGAATTCATTCTGTTCATCAACGCTGTATCGGCAGCACTCGTGCAGCCCCTAAACATGTTGCTACCAGGTACAGTAATGGCTGTGTGTTGAATTCATTGGGTTCATCAATACCGGTGTCGAGAGCACTCGTGCAGCTCCAAACCATGTCGCTACCAGGTACAGTCATGACTGTGTTGAATTCATTCTGTTCATCACGGCCGGTGTCGGCGGCACTCGTGCAGTCCATAACCATGTTGCTACCAGGTACTATAATGACCGTGTGGTTGTGTGTTGAATTCATTCTGTTCATCAACGCTGTATCGGCAGCACTCGTGCAGCCCCTAAACATGTTGCTACCAGGTACAGTAATGGCTGTGTGTTGAATTCATTGGGTTCATCAATACCGGTGTCGAGAGCACTCGTGCAGCTCCAAACCATGTCGCTACCAGGTACAGTCATGACTGTGTTGAATTCATTCTGTTCATCACGGCCGGTGTCGGCGGCACTCGTGCAGTCCATAACCATGTTGCTACCAGGTACTATAATGACCGTGTGGCTGTGTGTTGATTTTATTCTGTTCATCAATGCTGTATCGGCAGCACTCGTGCAGCCCCTAACCTTGTTGCTACCAGGTACAATAACAACCGTGTGGCTGTGTGTTGAGTTCATTCTGTTCATCACTGCCGGTGTCGGCAGCACTCGTGCAGCCCCTAACCATGTTGCTACCACCAGCACCATGCTTGACATTAGCAGTTATCTCGCTACTCTTGTGTTGCCAGATATGAGGCAACGATGGCTGTGTTGACGTAGAATTAGTTCTTCTCGATGCCGGTGTTGGCAGCACTCGTGCGGCCCCACTATTGGCTGATGAAATGAAAAGTGAGGAGAGGCCGTGCGTCTTCTTCTGCAGTCTCCGCACATCGTAACTCGCCGTTAGCTAATGCTAATGCTAATTTCCGCCTGTTTTTGACTTCATCCAATTCCAGCAGGTCATGGCTGGAAGACGTGAGCATTCCAGGGATTATCGAGCCCAGACAGCCAATGAGCATCAGCGACAATATTTTCCAACTGCGGCTTTAGTCGCTTCTTCCCTTTTTTCCCTCTCGTTGTCGTTGAAGGATGCGCCGCTCTGAGGGTCGGCGATAAGTGGCTTCGCTCGGCTTCTCACTGGGGCGACGCCAGATAGGTGAACACTAAGCCGAGCGGGGGGGGCTGCATGGTTACCCCCCCCCCCCCCCCCACACACACACACTCTAGGATTTCAATGGGGATTGTAATGTAACAAACACGCTTCCTCGTTCTCAGTACTCGCCGATGTAATCCCTCGTTAGCAACAAAACGCTGCACTGCGCTCGTCGGTGGAGATGAAGCACGAGTGCTTCTTCACTCTGGACCGTGATTCAGCCTTGCACTCCCACACCATACCGACACACGCACACACTTTCTGAAGCACACCATCGGATGAAAATGCAAGATTTTCAAAATAAAATGCTACATGGATGAAAGCAGCGAAGGAGAAAAGGAGCAGATAATAATAAATATATGTAATATAAATATATAACATATATAATATAAAGTATTCAAAACTGAAATAGTGTTTAAAAAGCTCCAAAATGAAATTTGAAGTGAAGTCATTTTTCAAGTTAAAGTTCAATGAAAGTTACATTTGTTTGTCGAGTCAGTCATGCATCATGGAGGAGAAAGATGGCCGCAGCAGGCGCTGGGATGAGCGGTGGAGGGGGTGGGGGGTGTCGGGGGTTAGGAGGTGGGGGGGGGGTGATGCAGCACGTACGGGAGAGGAGAGTGGAGTATTTTATTTTGAAGGTCTGTGATGTGTTTACCTGTGATGTCTTGCATATTACCACTGATGGCTGAACTTTCAAATGAGGGCTGAGGTTGCACACATACACACACACACACACCTACACACACACACACACACACACACACACACACGTGACCTTTCAAAGTATTCACCCTGCTGGCCGGCCTGGGAGCGTTGCTGCGTTCAGGCGCCATTAGCGCTAATTGAAGGCGGCAGATGAGCTTTCCAGCAGGTGGGGCGAGGTAGAAAGGTTAACATACCAAAGTGATGAATGGACCGCCTTTTTATTTTATTTCCTCGCGTGCATCATTTTTGGCAAACGCTCTTCATCAAAACGGAATCTGCGGTGGCGCCGGCATATTTTGAAGGTAATCAAGTGTATTTAATTAAGCGGCAGGCAGATGGCGGCGCGGGTGATTTCACGCCGCCTTGTGTTTTTATGCTTTTACATTCTAACCTTACATGAAAGTCAACGGGGGGGGGGGGGGGGGTGTCTCCGCCGCCTTTCCTCTGGCGGTCATCTTTAAGGGCAGGCTGATCCGTCTTCATGATGGACCCCGTCACAAATCCACTTTCTGGAGTAAACACATCTCGCTCTTTTCAGGGCGGCTGAGCTATGAAGTGTCACAGCAGTCGCTGACAATTCCCGCTTGTCCTTTCTCCGGGAGACGGGGGGGCTGATCCATCAGACAATGATCCTGCATTTTTACAACGCTAGGGACCATGGGGGGGGGCTGGACTTCTCCCTTTGGGTGTCCCTGGTTTGTACGTAATCTCTGACATGCCTTCATGTTTTAGCCTCATCACATTAGTGGCTAGCATAGTGAATCCATTCCACTCCATGACCACGCCACTTATGCTAATCCTCCCTCATTGGATGAGTACATTTCAGCAAAGTAGGGGTGGAATGTCTTGCTGGACGGAGCATAGAAAACCTGTCCACCAACTTTGACATGATTAGAGCCCTCTAGACCTGAAATAACACCCCTATATTCACATTTGCACTCATATCAGCCAATAGAGTAGGCATCGTAGAGAAAATAAGACATACATAGTAGCCATGGACGGCTTGTTTACAATCTTCTAAATACTCTATTTAAACATTAGAGTCCTCTAGACCTGAAATAACACCCCTATATTCACCTTAGCACTCATATCAGCCAATACAGTAGGCATCGTAGAGAAAATAAGACATACATATTAGCCATAGATGGCTTGTTTACAATCTTCTAAATACTCTATTTAAACATTAGAGCCCTCTAGACCTGAAATAACACCCCTATATTCACATTTGCACTCATATCAGCCAATAGAGTAGGCATCGTAGAGAAAATAAGACATACATATTAGCCATAGACAGCCAGTTTACAATCTCCTAAATGCTATTTTTAACATTAGAGCCCTCTAGTCCTGAAATAACACCCCTATAGTCACCTTTGCACTCATATTAGCCGATACATTAGGCATCATAGAGAAAATAAGACATACATATTAGCCATAGACAGCTTGTTTACAATCTTCTAAATACTCTTTTTAACACTAGAGACCTCTTGATCTGAAATAGCACCCCTATATTCACCTTTGCACTCATATTAGCGTAATGAGATTTTAATGCTGAGAAAATTTCAGCAACATAACATTGAAATATGGAAGAAAAAATATTCTAATGTTGGGATATTATCTTGAGGGAATAAAGTCTAAATATTATGCTAATAAAGTCATAACATTATGAAAACAAAACAAAACATAAGACACTAGAAACATTAATATATTATCCAATAACAACAAAAGAGTGTGAAGTTGCTATGAATACATTTTTCACCAAAGCCGAGATGTACGTTTTTCATGAAGTAACTTAAAGCAGGCCGTTATGATGTCATACCGACACGTCTGAACGGATCACGAATAAAAACGCTCCAATCAGGCGAGCAAATCAAGTGCTCCTTCCCCCCTTTGCCTGTGACGTTAACGGCCCGTCATACCTCCAGCTGCTGCTCGGAGCGTGTGCCCGAATACAGTGCACCTTGCTGGGCTTACGGCAGGTGGCTGCTCCCCTTCTATACTAGCAGCCGTGTCATTGTCACGGTATTCTTATTCACCAAAGCTGATATGTACGTTTTTCCTGAAGTAACTTAAAGCACGCCGTTATGATGTCATACCGACGTGTCTGAACGGATCATGAATAAAAACGCTCCAAATCAAGTGCTCCTTCCCCCCCCCTGCCTGTGATGTTAACGGCCCGTCATACCTCCCCTTGAGGTTTGCCGGAGATCTCCAGTGGCTGTTCAGAGTGTGTGCCCGAATACAGTGCACCTTGCTGGGCTTACGGCAGGTGGCTGCTCCCCCTCTATATTAGCAGCCATGTCATTGTCATGGTATTCTTATTCACCAAAACTGACATGTACGTTTTTCCTGAAGTAACTTAAAGCACGCCGTTATGATGTCATACCGACGTGTCTGAACGGATCATGAGTAAAAACGCTCCAAATCAAGTGCTCCTTCCCCTCTGCTTGTGATGTTAACGGCCCATCATACCTCCCCTTGAGGTTTGCCGGAGATCTCCAGTGGCTGCTTGGAGCGTGTACCCGAATACAGTGCACCTTGCTGGGCTGACGGCAGGTGGCTGCTCCCCTTCTATACTAGCAGCCGTGTCATTGTCATAGTATTCTTATTCACCAAAGCTGATATGTACGTTTTTCCTGAAGTAACTTAAAGCACGCCGTTATGATGTCATACCGACGTGTCTGAACGGATCATGAGTAAAAACGCTCCAAATCAAGTGCTCCTTCCCCCCCCCTGCTTGTGATGTTAACGGCCCGTCATACCTCCCCTTGAGGTTTGCCGGAGATCTCCAGTGGCTGTTCGGAGTGTGTGCCCGAATACAGTGCACCTTGTTGGGCTACGGCAGGTGGCTGCTCCCCTTCTATACTAGCAGTCATGTCATTGTCATAGTATTCTTATTCACCAAAGCTGAGATGTACGTTTTTCCTGAAGTAACTTAAAGCACGCCGTTATGATGTCATACCGACGTGTCTGAACGGATCATGAATAAAAACGCTCCAAATCAAGTGCTCCTCCCCCCCCTGCCTGTGATGTTAACGGCCCGTCATACCTCCCCATTGAGGTTTGCCGGAAAGCTCCAGCGACTGCTTGGAGCGTGTGCCCGAATACAGTGCACCTTTCTGGGCTACGGCAGGTGGCTGCTCCCCCTCTGTACTAGAAGTCATGTCATGGTGTTCCATTATCAGGTACCTTTGGTCACATACTTCCAGGAGGGTACTAACCACATGAAGTAGACATGGTAGTGTTCTATGTAGTTTCTAGTTTGGGTCAGGTTTGGCATTCTGATGTTTTGATGAAGATGAGGGAGCGCTTTGCATAACCGCCAGGCACGCCACGCCACCCCACGCCACCCCACGCCACGCAAGGACAGACAGGTTTAATTGCAGCAAAGGGTCAGAAGGAGATAGCTTAGCCTTTGGTATTAAAAAGTCACAAGGTCTGGGCATGAGATGATTACCGCCGGTTTACGGGGCAAAGATTATTCCTGCCTCTTTGACCCACTCCTTGAAATCCCAGCCTGATCCGGAGACCGGAGAGCGGCATCAGCAGGAGACGCCGGTATCGACTCGTCCATCCGGCGTGGTGGAGATGCATAGCGGCCATGACGGTGCGTCGGGGTTGAATGGAGGAGACAGACAGTTGGTGTCATTGTGTTTCCGGAGCCCCCGGGTGGAGGGATTAGGCTGACGCAGCGACCCACCATGGACGCCCAGAACGCCATCCAAACAGATGACATCAGCTGCTCTTCTTCCAACACGGGACTCCCGTCTGGGAGAGTTCCTATGAAATGTCCGCAGGGAATCTGTTGAGAAAAGAAGGAATACCGGTATCAGGAGACTTTGGCGTCGACGGGAGAACTTTTCCCTGATTCCTTACTTGGAAGGATGCTGCTGATGACATTCCGGTACGTCTTTCTCGTCGTGTTCCTTTATCGTCTCTTCCTTCTTCTCGCCCCCCCATGTGACGTGGATTTGAACTTTTACCACGCCGGGTGTTTTGGCTAACGTGAGCTGACAAGCCACACGCTAGCATGCTAAATGTTTTAGCACCCGGGAGAGCGTTTAGCAAGCGGAAGCAGGATTAAAAGATGTTGACATTAGTTGATGATAGGACTCCTGCTGTGCGCGTTTCTTCGCCATGCTCTTGCCACTTCCTGTCATGCTAACGTTTTCATCCAGCGAGGCTGCAAAAGTACGGCTCGGGGGCCGTTTGCAGCACGCGACAATAGACAAATCATTTTTTGGGGGGAGCAAAAACAAGAGAATAGGGTCAAGCTATGATGGAATAGTCATCCCATAATACCCGTAACCATGGCGACCAGGGTTTAGCATGACGTCTGGAAGATGGCGGTGCTTTCCTCCCACTATTCCACAAACATGCCTGGTAGCTCCGTGGATTGAATGTGGGGTCGGGGTCGCCCAAAGGCCGCTGGTGTAGGCTCCGACATTAAAGTCGGCCATGTTTGCCAGGCCGCATTTCACGCCCACATAAATGATAAATGATTGCAGCCGTTCGAGTCCCCGCTCCGTATCGCTAGGCAAATCTATGATGAAGCGTTCAGCTAAAAGTGCAAGGAAAGCAACTTTTGGTGGCGAAGCGTTATCCTCTGTGGCCGCCGTTTGGACCGCAGACGACGGGCGAGGGCCTGAATGGCGAGCTAATCCGTCCCACTAATGCCGGGGCATTAAGGGCATTAGGGCTGCCCCTCGCTTCCTAATTGGCTAATGTGGCGTACAATACGCCCTGCTGACGCTCAACACACGCGGCTTAGCGACGCCTCCTCGACATCACAA
Source organism: Doryrhamphus excisus (assembly GCF_030265055.1). NCBI lineage: Eukaryota > Metazoa > Chordata > Actinopteri > Syngnathiformes > Syngnathidae > Doryrhamphus > Doryrhamphus excisus. The sequence goes on along the minus strand of NC_080472.1, from coordinate 21,672,922 downwards.
TCATCCTTCCTCCGTCCTAGCCTACACACTACAGCTACCATCCTTACATACATTACATACATCCTTACATACATCTACCATACATACATACATCTACCATACATACATACATACATACATCTACCGTACATCTACCATCCTTACATACATCTACCGTACATGCATACATCTACCATCCATACATCCATCTACCGTACATCTACCATCCTTACATACATCTACCATACATACATCCATCTACCGTACATCTACCATCCTTACATACAGCTACCATACATGCATACATCTACCGTCCATACATCATCTACCGTACATCTACCATCCTTACATACATCTACCATACATGCATACATCTACCATCCTTACATACATCTACCATACATGCATACATCTACCATCCTTACATACATCTACCATCCTTACATACATCTACCATACATGCATACATCTACCATCCTTACATACATCTACCATCCTTACATACATCTACCATACATGCATACATCTACCATCCTTACATACATCTACCGTACATGCATACATCTACCATCCTTACATACATCTACTGTACCCATCTACCATCCTTACATACAGCTACCATACATGCATACATCTACTGTGCATCTACCATCCTTACATACATCTACCATACATGCATACATCTACCATCCTTACATACATCTACCATCAATTACATACATCTACATACATGCATCATCTACCATCCTTACATACAGCTACCATACATGCATACATCTACTGTGCATCTACCATCCTTACATACATCTACCATACATGCATACATCTACCATCCTTACATACATCTACCATCAATTACATACATCTACATACATGCATCATCTACCATCCTTACATACAGCTACCATACATGCATACATCTACTGTACATCTACCATCCTTACATACATCTACCATCCTTACATACATCTACCGTACATCTACCATCCTTACATACATCTACCATCCTTACATACAGCTACCATACATGCATACATCTACTGTACATCTACCATCCTTACATACATCTACCATCCTTACATACATCTACCATCCTTACATACAGCTACCATACATGCATACATCTACTGTACATCTACCATCCTTACATACATCTACCATACATGCATACATCTACCATCCTTACATACATCTACCATACATGCATCATCTACCATCCTTACATACATCTACCATCCTGACATACATCTACCAAACATCAACCATACATGCATACAGCTACCATCCATTCATACATCTGCCATACATGCATACATCCATCTACCACCCATACATACGTACATCTACCATACATGCATCCATCTACCATCCATTCATACATCTACCTTACATGCATCCATCTACCATCCATTCATACATCTACCTTACATGCATCCATCTACCATCCATTCATACATCTACCATACATGCATCCATCTATCATCCATTCATACATACATCTACCATACATGCATCCATCTACCATACATGCATCCATCTACCATCCATTCATACATACATCTACCATCCATTCATACATCTACCATACATGCATCCATCTACCATCCATTCATACATACATCTACCTTGCATACATATATCTACCATCCATGCATCCATCTACCATACATCAATCTACCATCCATACATACATCCATCTACCATCCTCCTTGGACCCGGGGAGGAAGTTTCAAGGTGAACGGCTCTGACAGCTGCTGTGATGGCGGAAGAAGATTCTAAGACTTGCCTATCTGATAGCTAACACGTCGTGAGTTCCTTCACCGGGTTCCCTCAGCCAGGATGGCTTTAACGAGACTAATTAGAGTGTTTATAAAGTTCCTGTGTTTAGCAATTGATTGTCTCATCAAGGAAGGTCAAACAGAAGACAGCGGGGGGGGGGCGGCCTCGCCATCGGTTTGTTTTCCACAAAGTAGAAGAAAAGAGTTGCTTTGATGTTCGTGACTGAGCAGCCATGACAAAGTAAACTTCATCCAAAACCACAAACAACAAACTTTTCTGGTGTTTCTGTGTCCTGGTTGGCCCCCGCCCATGGGTGATCCCATCGGTGCGCGCGGGGCCCCCTCACCTGATGGTTCAGCCTCCGGTGTAGTCGAAGCCACGGAGCCGTGAACGCGTGATCACGTGATCCCCGTCTGCAGTGATGAGGTCTTAGGGGCTCCTTTGGTTTGTCACCCACAGGCACCACCAGGCCGCCCAAGGAAGGAGAGGTCCCGGGGGTGGATTATAATTTTGTGAGCGTCGAGCGGTTTCTGGAATTGGAAAAAAGCGGCGCCTTGCTCGAGAGCGGAACCTATGAAGGTAAGGACGGACTCCGGTCACGCTCCGCAAACCCTCTTATTGGGGATTTTGGTTATTTTACTCTTTTTTTTTTTTTTTTTTTTTTTTGCGTACGCGTGGTAACCTTGCAAAGACCTGTCAATCAGAGCGAGCGTCCATCGCTTCACGCTTCCTCCATCCGTGAGAAATGTCATCACTCATGGAGGCCCCCCGAGAGCGGGATAGACGCCCACGCGTCTTCAGTGTGTAATCACGGCCAACACTTCCTCTCCATCCACTTGTGGGCACACTCCAAAAAATTCCTCTCTTGGCCCCGCTTCAACCTGACCCCCCGGGGGACCCCCCCTGCCGTGACGATGATAACACAAAGTGCGTCCACGCCGCGTCCGTGCAGTGATTACCAAATGCAGGTGGGACGTTTATTGGCGCTCGGAAGGAAAACTTAAGAAAGTCTTTTGTTTTGTTTTGTTTATCCTGAACAGACTTGGCCATTGAAAATACGAATAAAGTTTTTGTTGTGCTTAATGAGCTAATCCGGTCCCCCGGCTGAATCGCCCATGATGGACGCATGAGGAAAAGGACTCAATCATGTTCAAATATTTCAGATACAGAGTATACAAATGTATTCAGGAGTCATTGCAGTGCCCCCCCCCCCGACAGCGCCCCAGTGGGGCCCGCCCCACTATTTGACAAGCACTGCCCGAAAACTCCTATGATTTTTTTTTACTGACATCACATTATTTTGCTATTGGATCACTGCAGGGACATAACAGACAGCTGCTGCTAGCATAGCAAGCTAACGTGTTAGCCTCTCCAATTTATCAAAACTTTACCACTTCCACACGGAATGAGATTTTTATTTTTTTTTATGAGATGAGATTTAAAAAAAAAAAAAAACAAGTGAAAAACCGGCAGCACGGTGGTCTAGGGGTTAGCGCACAGACCTCACAGCTAGGAGACCAGGGTTCAATTCCACCCTCGGCACATCTCTGTGTGGAGTTTGCATGTTCTCCCCGTGCATGCGTGGGTTTTCTCCGGGTACTCCGGTTTCCTCCCACATTCCAAAAACATGCTAGGTTAATTAGCCACTCCAAATTGTCCATAGGTATGAATGTGAGTGTGAATGGTTGTTTGTCTATATGTGCCCTGTGATTGGCTGGCGACCAGTCCAGGGTGTACCCCGCCTTACGCCCGAAGACAGCTGGGATAGGCTCCAGCACCCCCCGCGACCCTCGTGAGGAAAAAGCGGTAGAAAATGAATGAATGAATGAATGAATGAAGTGCAAAACCAAAAAACTTTCACAATAATTCCTGGACCCCTACTCGATCTGTGGCGGGCCAGCCCAAATAAAGGAGTGTAAGGGAGACACTGCAGTCAATGGAACAGCCATGTCCGTCCCCTGTATTGACAGCACATGTAAAAACATAAGCACTTACATAAGTGTGTCCTCCTCTCTGTTCCAGATAACTTTTACGGCACCCCCAAGCCCCCCGCCGAGCCCAGCGCTCCGCCGCTAAATGTAACGGAGCAGCTGCTGCCGGGCGCCAGACCCAGCTCCGAGGGCAAGCGCAAGCGCAACAAGTCGGTCAGCGACATGGAGAAAGCCAGCATCGAGCCGCCGGAGGACGAGGAGGAGGAGAGGCCCGTCGTCAACGGCAACGGGGTCACCCTCACGCCAGGTCAGGCCCGACAGGCGGGGGCGGTGCGGAAGAGGGTCCCGGTGGTTTGGTTTGGCGACAGCTGGGCTCGTCCGGGGTCGTAAACCGGGGTCGTGGCGCGTTTGAGCCGCCCGAGCGGTTGCTTGGCAACAAGGACCGGAGCAGATTAGCGCTTTTAATTGCTTCCACGGATATGGGGGGATCTGTATGTGCTGTAGATTCTGTGGTGTGAAAGGGGGCAGGGGGGGCCCCGGGCGGTGGGGGCCCCGACCCTAATAAGCATAAGTGGTATAGACAGTGGATGGATGTTTCCTTCCCGGACGACCGACTCGTGTTTTTCAATTGAGCAAAAAAGTGACAAAACAGGAAATGAAACAGCCATCAAATATCAAACCTGTCTTTTCTGCACGGTGGAGAAAGTGGTTAACATGTAGGCCACGCAGTCAGGCGATGGGAAAACCTGGGTTTGAATCCCTTGGCCATCTCTGTATGGAGTTTACATGGAGCGTTTTATTGGAATTATTTTCAGTTAAGAATCCACCAACCAGCCTGCACGGCGGACGAGTGGTTAGAACGCAGACCTCACAGCTAGGAGACCAGGGTTCAATTCCAACCTTGGCCATCTCTGTGTGGAGTTTGCATGTTCTCCCTGTGCATGCGTGGGTTTTCTCCGGGTACTCCGGTTTCCTCCCACATTCCAAAAACATGCTAGGTTAATTGGCATTCATGTGGGATTCATATGGGATTCATGTGGGATTCATATGAGATTCATGTGGGATTCATGTAGGATTCATATGGGATTTATATGAGATTCATATGGGATTCATGTGGCATTCATATGGGATTCATGTGGGATTCATGTGGGATTCATGTGGGATTCATGTGGAATTCATGTGGGATTCATATGGGATTCATGTGGGATTCATATGAGATTCATACGGGATTCATGTGGCATTCATATGGGATTCATGTGGGATTCATATGAGATTCATATGGGATTCATACGAGATTCATACGAGATTCATGTAGGATTCATATGAGATTCATATGGGATTCATGTGGGATTTATATGGGATTCATGTGGGATTCGCATGGGATTCATGTGGGATTCGCATGGGATTCATGTGGGATTCATATGGGATTCATGTGGGATTTATATGGGATTCATGTGGGATTCGCATGGGATTCATGTGGGATTCGCATGGGATTCATAGTGGATTCGCATGGGATTCATGTGGGATTCATATGGGATTCATATTGAAAGTGGCCTAGGGCTCCCCCATTCCAAAATCATGCTAGGTTAATTAGCCACAAATTGTCCATAGGTATGAATGTGAGTGTGAATGGTTGTTTGTCTATATGTGCCCTGTGATTGGCTGGCTGGCCACCAGTCCAGACTTGTGGCCCGCCTCTCGCCCGAAGACAGCTGGGATAGGCTCCACCCTAGTTAGGATAAGTACTAGAAAATGGATGGATGGATCCATGGATGGTCTTGGAAGACTAGCCTGTCCAACCTGTCCATCACAGGGACCCCAGCCCCGTCTGGTCCTCGTCCCTGTGGTCGCACCACCAGAATATGTTGCAATAACTTCCACGGTGACGCGTGCATGGATTTTACCCGGTCTGATCTGCACTTGAAAGCATCCCGGGTCACATGAAGGGAGCGTCATAAAAGAGGCATTATGACTTAGATTTTCCTGATTGTAAAGCCAACACCACGCTCGAGTCCTGTGACTGTCTAAGCTGGTTTTATGCCCTCAAGACGTCCAAATCTCTTTCTCTCTCTCTATCTATCTCTCGCTCTCTCTGTCTCGCTCGCCTGCATTAGCAGTCCGGCTACCGGCGACTTCTTTTTGCTTTTCTTGAAGTCGCTTTATGTTGCGAGTGTTGGCTATCAGACGAGAGGATGAGGTTTTGGTTTTACCACAAGGACCTCAAACAAGGTAGGATGCTTGATGGTGGAACATAGTAGCACCGCTCCGGTTTGCCATATGATTCCAAGTCACATTCAAGCTGCTATCCATAACAAATATGACCTAGCATGAATATAGAAGGCATTCATTCATTATGAACAAATTATTAGTATTAGTGAATTGTTAGATATGGTAATGGTAATGGTTTAATTTCATTTGAACATGCATCAGATTGCAATTGAATGCATCACATAATCAGTTCACAGTTCCACATGTCCAAAAGGAGTAGGAAGAAGCAAAGGTTATTAAATCCTACCCCTCCATCTGGTACTTTTATATTCAGTAACTGTTACATTTGTTCACTTCCTGCTTTCCTAATATAGTTTAAGTTTTTTTAATTTATTTTTTTTATTTTTATTTATATTTTATTTTATTTTATTTTATTTTATTTTATTTTTTAATTTTTATATTTTTTTTATTTAATTTTTTATTCAATTTTTTAATTTTCATATTTTTTATTTTTTATTTTATTTACTTATTTTTTATTTATATACAATGAATAAAGTACTGAATAAATGGAAGTAATTGATGAGTGTCACACAAATCAGGGAAAAAGCTCCGTATCGGCCGATACTCGCCTCCGTCAGGTGGCGGCTATGACGCCGGTCCCGACCCGCTGTACTGGGGTCGCCAGTGGGGGCAAATTTGGGAATGAGTACGCCTCATTCCGGGTGTTATTGATGTTGTGGTAAAACTGGGATATGAATAACTGGCTCCGTTTGGCATCGCTATCGTTATTTCAGTACGGGTCCGCACATCGGGATTCAGGAAAAGTGATGCGGGTTCACAGCACACGCGTCTTTTTGGGACAATCAGATTTCTTCCCGGGAAGCTGGGCTATGTAATCCGGGATTAGAGGAGCCTGATAATCAGGATAATCGGGATAAGCGCAGTTTCTGTGTGCAGGTAGCCCAGCTTTTCGACACGTACCCGTCCCAATACTTTTGTCAACACATATCCGCCGACATAAAGCGACCCCCCCCCCCCCATCCCCCACCCCGCCTACACACGCTCTCTATGGGCGGAGGTTCTTCATGGCTTCTCCTCTGTGACGTTCCCACCAGCTAAGTAGGCCACGGCAGGCTGCTCCTCTTGCTGTATCGTCTTCCACTCTTGTTAACCTCGCCCCCGCCCCCGCCCCCGGGTGACGGGTTCCTCTCCCCCTTTTCTTATGATTCCCTCCCCCGCCTCCATTTAAGTTTCATCATCCTCCTCCTTTGTCACCGCAGAGTCCAGCGAACACGAGGACAAGAGCACCTTGGGGGATGCCGTGCCCCCGCCGGGCAACATGGCCGACGTCCCCGCCGAGGTTCCCGATGACCCGACGCAGTCCCCGAAAATACTCCCCACCTTGGAGGCCAATGACGAGTTGGGGCCGCTGCCGGACAACTGGGAGATGGCGTACACGGAGAAGGGAGAAGTCTACTTCATAGAGTGAGTTTCTCCCAACACTTCCCAGTTATAAAGACCCCAAAAGGCTAGAAATAAACTCTTTTTCTGAGCAAAGAGAGTCCAAAGTTCCTTTACACAGCTTCAAGGTGGTCCTTAAACTATTCTTATTATTAATTATGATAATTATTAACTATTAACTCAATATTCTGTGGTCTTGACAGTCCAGTAAAAGTGCCCCAAACTGGGGCGGCAGTCAGTGAGTTAAAAGTATCCATTTTCCATTTTACCGAAATTATTTTCCGTTAAGAATCCGCCAACCGGCCTGCGCGGTGATCGAGTGGTTAGCGCGCAGACCTCACAGCTAGGAGACCAGGGTTCAATTCCACCCTCCACTTTAGCCGACATTAGCCGACCGTGACCTGCCACTCGCTCTCGTCTCGTCTTCAGCCTCCCGTGTTCTGCTTTCCTTCGCCCGACATCTTCTGGCTGAACTTCCTCCACGTGCTCTCCGCTTAGGACACTTTATGGCAGGGGTCTCAAACATGCGGCCCGCGCAAGTTTGATATGGATGCTGTATGGTATCATGTACCCAGAAAAAAATATTACGTTTGATTAATGTTCATGTTAAAGACTAAATAACTGTTAATAGTTATCCTCCCTATCCGTGTGGAAGTGGTAAATTTTTGGCTTTTTTAAGTTTAAAGAAAATAACTTGAAGGCTGGGCGGCACGGCGGTCTGGTGGTTAGTGCGCAGTGCCTCACAGCTAGGAGACCAGGGTTCAATTCCCACCCTCGGCCATCTCTGTGTGGAGTTTGCATGTTCTCCCCGTGCATGCGTGGGTTTTCTCCGGGTACTCCGGTTTCCTCCCACATTCCAAAAACATGCTAGGTTAATTAGCGACTCGGAATTGTCCATAGGTATGAATGTGAGTGTGAATGGTTGTTTGTCTATATGTGCCCTGTGATTGGCTGGCCACCAGTCCAGGGTGGACCCCGCCTTTCACCCGAAGACAGCTGGGATAGGCTCCAGCACCCCTCGCGACCCTCTTGAGGGAAAGCGGTAGAAAATGAATGAATGAATGAATCCGCCAAGCTGCTCTGTGTCTCCTCCATCCTTCCTTCCTTCCCTCCCTTCCTCTCCTTGCTGTGCTCACTAAGCTGTGTTTCTTTGTCTCCTTTCGACAGCCACAACACCAAGACCACGTCCTGGTTGGACCCGAGGCTCGCCAAGAAGGCCAAACCGCCTGAGGAGTGCAAAGAGGACGGTGAGTGTTTGCCCAGCCTGTCAATCAGGACGTATGGGAACGTATTGGAACGTATTGGAACGTATTGGAACGTATCCAAACGTTGGTAGCACAGGAGAGACTTGGACTTCCTATTTATGGACTTGCGGTCCAGATAGGCCGCCCACTGCTTACAAAAGAATTCTTTATCCTCTGCTGGGAGTCAAACGGTGTGTCCTTCAGCAGCCCCTCCCTTTGTTTACATCACGGTGACTGATGGCGTTTTTGGTGGTGCGTTCACAGTCCCAAGGACAGAGTATCAAGTACACAGAAGGGTCGCAGCTGATTAGGTTCTGTTGTTGTAGAACCCGCTTTGATTACCCAAATGACCTCCACCAAGGACTTACAGTCCTAACTCTGGTCTGTACCACTTCATGGACCCCCCCCCCCCCCCCCATATGGAGATAGGATTCTTCTCAGTAATGTGAGGGAGACATGAAGGAAGAAGTCCTACTTCGGAATGTTTACCGACTGAACTTCCTGTATTTCAAACGTTGTCATGAAGACTATTCCCAGAGACATCGAAACCTAGACCATACCATCCCACACAAGACCCCTCTCCCAAAATTCATCCACCCAAGTCGTTTCTTCTGGAACTCTGAGTAGCTTCATCCTGTCCAGACATTTTGACGCTTTAATTGTAATTGTCGTTTTGGGCGGTGCCCCCCTTGGTTTCCACGGTTCCAAATAACCTGGGTAGGTTCCTGCAACCACAGGATCATGCATCTGGTCCATGAAGGGAACTTCTCACATCTTAGGACCATGAGCCTTTTTTGAAAAGCCAGTGAGAAGCGACTCCAAAAGGAGCGAGGAGCTGACGTTGTTGATGATTGTTTACGTTCGTGGTGGCGCGCATGCTGCATCACGTGGTCATGTGATGTCTTCATAGACGTGTGTGCGTGTGTGTGTGTGTGTGCAGGAACACGCATAGAGCGTGCACGCCTTCAAAGCTTTGGTGGCAAAGGCAGCAGTCGACATCACAGACGCCTTGTCGTTACATAACTGGCTTGATATTTCCGTCTTCTTGCCTGCCTGCTCCTCACCTCCCATCCTTCTCTTCATCTCATTCCGTCTTTGTCCCACTCCTTCCTTGCCTTCCCTTCCCACCTGTCTCCTTTGCTTCTGGCAGACGAGAACAACCAGCATGAGCTTTTTTTTTTTTTGCACGTTCTTCCTCTCTCGTCTTTGTTCTCGCTCACGTAGTTTGCTACACGTTTTGTCGACACCAACGTGGATGAAAATGGAACATCTTCAAGCTTTGCTAAATTGATAAACAAATAAGATGCTAAGGAAGTTAGCATTTCTTCCTTCAAAGAGGGCTAACGATGCCTTCAGGACTGCTGGGAGTTTGGAGTATAAGGAGCGCCGACCTTATCACACTCCATTGGATACTTTTGGTCAGGACATAGTTTCTTTGGGGCTGCACGGTGGTCGAGTGGTTAGCGCGCTGACCTCACAGACCAGGAGACCAGGGTTCGATTCCACAGTCTCTGTGTGGAGTTTGCATGTTCTCCCCGTGCATGCGTGGGTTTTCTCCGGGTACTCCGGTTTCCTCCCACATTCCAAAAACATGCTAGGTTAATTAGCCACTCCAAATTGTCCATAGGTATGAATGTGAGTGTGAATGGTTGTTTGTCTATATGTGCCCTGTGATTGGCTGGCTGGCCACTAGTCCAGGGTGTACCCCGCCTCTCGCCCGAAGACAGCTGGGATAGGCTCCAGCATCCCAGCGACCCTCGTGAGAATAAGCGGTAGAAAATGAATGAAGGAATGAATAACCAAAATAGGGGCTGCACGGTGGTCGAGTGGTTAGCGCGCTGACCTCACAGGTTGGAGACCAGGGTTCAATTCCACCTTCGGCCATCTCTGTGTGGAGTTTTCATGTTCTCCCCTGTGCATGCGTGGGTTTTCTCCGGGTACTCCGGTTTCCTCCCACATTCCAAAAACATGCTAGGTTAATTAGCGACTCGGAATTGTCCATAGGTATGAATGTGAGTGTGAATGGTTGTTTGTCTATATGTGCCCTGTGATTGGCTGGCCACCAGTCCAGGGTCCTCTCGCTCGAAGACAGCTGGGATAGGCTCCAGCATCCATGCGACCCTTGTGAGAATAAGCGGTAGAAAATGAATGAATGACTAACCAAAATAGGGGCTGCACAGCGGTCGAGTGGTTAGCGTGCAGACCTCACAGGTTGGAGACCAGGGTTCAATTCCACCCTCGGCCATCTCTGTGTGGAGTTTGCATGTTCTCCCCGTGCATGCGTGGGTTTTCTCCGGGTACTCCGGTTTCCTCCCACATTCCAAAAACATGCTAGGTTAATTGGTGACTCCAAATTGTCCATAGGTATGAATGTGAGTGTGAATGGTTGTTTGTCTATATGTGCCCTGTGATTGGCTGGCCACCAGTCCAGACTGTGGCCCGCCTCTCGCCCAAAGACAGCTGGGATAGGCTCCAGCACCCCTGTGACCCTTGTGAGGAAAACCAGTAGAAAATGAATGAATGCGCTGAAGCTAGTTGCTAGCCGGCTAGTAGCTAGGTGTCGCTACAACAGTAAGCTAGTTCTTGGGCGTACCAATTAGAACAATATTAACAATGTGGTTCCTAGAATGGATGTGGTTCCTTGGAGGGTTTTTTTATTGAAGGTGATGTTGTGCATTCTTAGCTGCCTTTTTTAGCTGTTTGAATATCTTTAGAATGGTAAGGATTGTATCTAACGGACAACATCCCCCTTTCAGGGACCGATGATTTTCATTGTTGTTCTTCGTGTTAAGTTGTGGACTCCTGTAGAGCAGCTACACGCAATAACCCCCACAGAAAGCTTTCTAGATCTTCCACAATCTGCACCTGTACTTCCTTGGATTTTAACCCCAACATGTGTTTTCGTTTGTTGCAGGAGAGATAGTGAAGGTGATTGATGGGTTCACGTGTCTCCATCCATGTGTCCTGGTGTTGTGTTTAGTAGTCTGTGGGAGGGCCGTCCCAGTAAATTTCACGGCGAGTCGATAAGAAGCACATTTGCACGTCGTTATGGTGGTCTGGTACTTCTTCTTGCGGCGTGTGTGCGTGTGTGTGTGTGTGTGTGTGTGTGTGTGTGTGTGTGTGTGTGTGTGCGTGTGTGTGTGTGTGTGTGTGCGTGTGCGTGTGTGTGCGTGTGTGTGTGTGTGTGTGTGTGTGGTAGTGCTGAGTTATTATCACCCTCCTTCACCTTGAGCCTCCCGCTGCAGTGGCGAGGAGCCGGCATGGTGTCGTAGTAGACGTCTGCCACATGATTGATGGCTGTATTTTGAGAGCATCCTAGCACGCCTGAGGATGGAAGATTGGACAGGAGTTGGTGTGTGTGTGGGGGGGGGGCGGGTCTGAGTGTGACTGAGTGTGTGTTTTGCTAGCGTTGTTAGCGGGGATATCATCCAGCATACTTGCATTACTCTGTTTCATTTATTGCCGATGACTTCCACGCTTCTTGTCATGTGATAGGAAATCAATACTTGATTGACGCGATGGCGTCTTTTACTGAGTCGAGTGTCATATTTCGGAATGGAGATCATTAATAATTCTATATGTCGTTTTACAACCAGTAAAACCAGTCCAGGCAGGCTGGACCCCGCCTCTCCCCCAAGACAGCTGGGATAGGCTCCAGCACACCCCCCACCCTAGGGATGGATGGATGGATGAATGGACTTTGGACTCTTTTTATTAATTTAACATATTGCGCAACTGCAGGGTCTTGAGACACATGCTAACTCGCAAACTGGATAGCTAGCGACCTAAACGGTAGCCTTCAAGTTCATTCATTCATTCATTTTCTACCGCTTTTCCTCACGAGGGTCGCGGGGGGTGCTGGAGCCTATCCCAGCTGTCTTCGGGCGAGAGGCGGGCCACAGTCTGGACTGGTGGCCAGCCAATCACAGGGCACATATAGACAAACAACCATTCACACTCACATTCATACCTATGGACAATTCCGAGTCGCTAATTAACCTAGCATGTTTTTGGAATGTGGGAGGAAACCGGAGTACCCGGAGAAAACCCACGCATGCACGGGGAGAACATGCAAACTCCACACAGAGATGGCCGAGGGTGGGAATTGAACCCTGGTCTCCTAGCTGTGAGGCACTGCGCACTAACCGCCAGACCGCCGTGCCGCCCAGCCTTCAAGTTGTTTTCTTTAAACTTAAAAAAGCCAAAAATGTACCACTTCCACACGGATAGGGAGGATAACTATTAACAGTTATTTAGTCTTTAACATGAACATGAATCAAAGGTAACCACATTGTTAATATTGTTCTAATTGGTACGCCCAAGAACTAGCTTACTGTTGTAGCGACACCTAGCTACTAGCCGGCTAGCGACTAGCTTCAGCACATGTTCCAAAAAAACTATTCATTCATTTTCTACTGCTTTTCCTCACGAGTGTCGCGGGGGGTGCTGGAGCCTATCACAGCTGTCTTCGGGCGAGAGGCGGGCCACAGTCTGGACTGGTGGCCAGCCAATCACAGGGCACATATAGACAAACAACCATTCACACTCACATTCATACCTATGGACAATTCCGAGTCGCTAATTAACCTAGCATGTTTTTGGAATGTGGGAGGAAACCGGAGTACCCGGAGAAAACCCACGCATGCACGGGGAGAACATGCAAACTCCACACAGAGATGGCCGAGGGTGGGAATTGAACCCTGGTCTCCTAGCTGTGAGGCACTGCGCACTAACCACCAGACCGCTGTGCCGCCCAGCCTTCAAGTTGTTTTCTTTAAACTTAAAAAAGCCAAAAATGTACCACTTCCACACGGATAGGGAGGATAACTATTAACAGTTATTTAGTCTTTAACATGAACATTAATCAAAGGTAATAATTTTTTCTGGGTACATGATACCATACAGCATCCATATCAAACTTGCGCGGGCCGCATGTTTGAGACCCCTGCCATAAAGTGTCCTAAGCGGAGAGCACGTGGAGGAAGTTCAGCCAGAAGATGTCGGGCGAAGGAAAGCAGAACACGGGAGGCTGAAGACGAGACGAGAGCGAGCGGCAGGTCACGGTCGGCTAATGTCGGCTAATGTCGGCTAAAGTCGTCTGCCGTCCCTGCGCTGACTCGATAAGCCGCCAGCCTCGTCAACTCGTCTTCTTATTCTTCTTGTTTTACGGCGCCGCGGAACACTCTGCTGTTGTCTACAGCTCAGAGCGACTTTGGACGCAGGAGGGCAACGCGAGGACACACGCCATCAAAACCCAAAGCTTTCAAAAAGCCGCCCCCCCCCCCATCCCTAAACATGTCGGTTATGGTCGCTAGTCATGGCGCGGCTAGCAGGGGGAATTTCTCATTAGCTTTTATTTCATGCTATTTTCATATTGAACTTCAACATCTGGGATGGCAGAGTACGCAGGCGGCCATTATGGAGAGCAGATTGATGGCGAGCGTCATCGAACACGCGCGTGTTTACTCCTCCTGCAGTGGAGGTCAGCGATCGATGAGGAGGTCAGCCGAGGTTTGGTGGAGCTCCTCGCCGGGCTCCAATCAAACGGCGACGCCTTCCTTCTTTTTTTCCCCCTGCGCTCGCCGCCATTTATCACTCTGAACAGGCTGGGGATTCAATTCACACTTGGGCTGGGGTGTGTATTAATACTGGACCCCCCCCCCCGCCACCGTACCGAAGCCCCCACTGCTCTCCACACGCATGCATACCATCCGCGTGTCTGACAGGCCATTTTTACAGCGTGAGATTTCTACACCTCCGCATTAGAAGGTGATAAAATATGACAAATGATAACCTCAGGAGGAAGGAAGGAGGGCGATCCCACGCTTGGGAATAACACCGGACCTTCCCGTTCATTCACTTGGATCATTTGGACACCACGTCATCCACATCATCCACCTCATCCACATCATCCACATCATCCACCTCAACCACATCGTCCACATCATCCACCTCATCCTCATCATCCACATCATCCACCTCATCCACATCATCCTCATCAACCTCATCCACATCACCACCTCATCCACATCATCCACATCATCCACATCATCCACATCATCCACATCATCCACCTCAACCACATCGTCTACATGGTCTACATCGTCCACCTCGTCCACCTCATCCACATCATCAACCTCATCCACATCATCCACCTCATCCTCCTCATCCACATCATCCTCATCAACCTCATCCACATCATCCTCATCAACCTCATCCACATCACCACCTCATCCACATCATCCACCTCATCCACATCATCCACCTCATCCACATCATCCTCATCAACCTCATCCACATCATCCACCTCATCCACATCATCCACCTCATCCACATCACCACCTCATCCACATCATCCACCTCATCCACATCATCCTCATCAACATCATCCACATCATCCTCATCAACCTCATCCACATCACCACCTCATCCACATCATCCACCTCATCCTCCTCATCCACATCATCCTCATCAACCTCATCCACATCACCACCTCATCCACATCATCCACCTCGTCCACATCATCCACATCATCCACATCATCCACCTCGTCCACATCATCCACATCACCCACCTCATACACATCGTCCACATCATCCACCTCATCCACATCATCCATCTCATCCACTTCATCCACCTCATCCACATCATCCTCTTTAGCCACCTCATCTACATCATCCACATCATCCACATCATCCTCTTTAGCCACCTCATCTACATCATCCACATCATCCACCTCATCCACATCATTCTCATCAACCTCATCCACATCACCACCTCATCCACATCATCCACCTCATCCACATCATCCTCATCAACCTCATCCACATCATCCTCATCAACCTCATCCACATCACCACCTCATCCACATCATCCACCTCATCCTCCTCATCCACATCATCCTCATCAACCTCATCCACATCACCACCTCATCCACATCGTCCACATCATCCACCTCGTCCACATCATCCACCTCGTCCACATCATCCACCTCGTCCACTTCATCCACCTCATCCACATCATCCTCTTTAGCCACCTCATCTACATCATCCACATCATCCATCCACCTCATCCACTTCATCCACATCAACCACATCATCCACCTCAACCACATCATCCACATCATCCACCTCATCCACCTCGTCCACATCATCCACATCATCCACCTCATCCACCTCATCTGTCCACCATCTTTCTTGATACTTGATGCTACATTTCATGTTTGTTTGTTTCATCCGTGTAATGAGGCCGGAGCTTCTCCAGGCTCAATGCTTCTTAAAACCAGGAGTGCAAAAGAACGCTCCGAGTGACGCTCCTCATCATTTCTGCTGCCTTGTGATTCCCAAATGTTGGAGAGGTCAGTCCGGCATCACTTTGGAGACTTTTTCTCCACGTGGGAGGACAGGAAGGATGAATGCAGGTCGCTCTCTGTCCGCTTTAACTAGGCCAAGGAATAATATTCAAATACACCGTGCCCCCCCCCCCAACACACACGGCACCCCAGGTGCTGGTAAACAGGTGCTGTAGCGCCCCCTGTGGTGGCTTTTCATTCCTTCCCAAGGATGTCTGCACTTCTCACCAGTTGTTTACCAACTTAAGACAACATTTACTAGCATGAAAAGCATGAAAAGCTTGCAGCATGAATATTTCCCTGCTATTAATAAGCCGCACACGTTTTTATCATTTATTCATCTTTGGACACAAATGGAGAGGAATACTTCTATACTAGTATACTACTATACCACTATACCACTATACTACTATACTACTATACTACTACTTACAGCTAAAGAACAATCCCTGTGGCTTTCTTTTCCAGAACTTCCGTATGGCTGGGAGAAAATCGATGATCCAATCTACGGAAGCTACTATGTGGAGTAAGTTGGCAGCTTGGATGAAACTTAAGGATCCTGGTACATAACCTGGTAGTACATACACAACCTGGAAGTACATACACAACCTGGTAGATTTACAACCTGGTACATACACAACCTGGTCGTACATACACAACCTTGTACACACACAACCTGGTACATTCACAACCTGGTAGTACATTCACAACCTGGTAGTACATTCACAACCTGGTAGTACATTCACAACCTGGTAGTACATACACAACCTGGTAGTACATTCACAACCTGGTAGTACATACACAACCTGGTAGTACATACACAACCTGGTAGTACATACACAACCTGGTAGTACATACACAACCTGGTACATTCACAACCTGGGAGATTTACAACCTGGTACATACACAACCCGGTACATTCACAACCTGGTAGTACATGTACAACCTGGTACACACGCAACCTGGTACATTCACAACCTGGTAGATTTACACCCTGGTACATTCACAACCTGGTACATTCATAAACTGGTACACACACGACCTGGGACATACACAACCTGGTACATTCACAAACTGGTACATACGCAACCTGGAACATTCACAACCTGGAACATTCACAACCTGGTACATACACAGCCTAGTATATTCACAACCTGGTACATTCACAACCTGGTACATTCACAACCTGGTAGTACATACACAACCTGGTAGTACATACACAACCTGGTACATTCACAACCTGGTACATACACAACCTGGTAGATGTACAACCTGGTACATGTACAACCTGGTACATTCACAACCTGGTACATTCACAACCTGGTAGTACATTCACAACCTGGTAGTACATACACAACCTGGTGGTACATTCACAACCTGGTACATACACAACCTGGTAGATGTACAACCTGGTACATTCACAACCTGGTACATACACAGCCTAGTATATTCACAACCTGGTACATTCACAACCTGGTACATTCACAAACTGGTACATACACAACCTGGTACATTCACAGCCTAGTATACTCACAACCTGGTAGTTTTACAACCTGGTACATTCACATACTGGTACATACACAACATGGTACATACACAGCCTGGTACATTCACAGCCTGGTATATTCACAGCCTGGTATATTCACAACCTGGTACATTCACAACCTGGTACATAGACACCTGGTACATACCCAACAACAAAAACCTTCATCTCTCCTAAATACCTATCAACACCCCCCCCCCCCCCCCCAACAATGCCCATTCTGCGGCTCAGTTACGTAATATGGCGGCGGGCCATTTAATTAATCATCATAGCGACAAGGAGAGAGAGAGGAGGCCGCCACAGTGCCGGAGTTGATCTTTCTTTGGGGGGGGGGGGGGTAGTGGAGTGTGAAATGTGAAATGATTTGTTTTTGTTTCTTTTTGTTGATTGTAGCCATATCAACAGGAGGACCCAGTTTGAGAACCCGGTTCTGGAGGCCAAGAGGAGAGTCCAGCAGCAGCAGCAGATGCAAAGCCAGGGTCTCTCCTCGCTTCCGCTTCCTGCCATCTACAAAGGTACGCGGGCACACGCGGCTTCCTGTCCGATACGCCACCTGCACTTCCTGCACTACGTGTACAGTACACACAGATAGTACACAGTATGTACACACAGCTAGTACACAATGATGAGCGTGGCCATCCAATTACGGATAAGTGGGCGTGTCATTGGAGACCCATTTTCTTCATCAGCAGCATAAGATGCTAACTTCCTTAGCATTAGCTTTAGTCCGTGATCAACATGCCAGCTATGGTTTTAAGTTTTGGTGAGACTGCAACACTTTTAGGTCGGCCCTCCTTAAACTCCAAACTCCCAGCAGTCCTGAAGGCATCGTTAGGCCTCTATGAAGGAGGAAATGCTAACTTCCTTAGCATTAGCTTTAGTCCGTGATCAACATGCCAGCTATGGTTTTAAGTTTTGGTGAGACTGCAACACTTTTAGGTCGGCCCTCCTTAAACTCCAAACTCCCAGCAGTCCTGAAGGCATCGTTAGGCCTCTATGAAGGAGGAAATGCTAACTTCCTTAGCATTAGCTTTAGTCCGTGATCAACATGCCAGCGATGGTTTTAAGTTTTGGTGAGACTGCAACACTTTTAGGTCGGCCCTCCTTAAACTCCAAACTCCCAGCAGTCCTGAAGGCATCGTTAGGCCTCTATGAAGGAGGAAATGCTAACTTCCTTAGCATTAGCTTTAGTCCGTGATCAACATGCCAGCTATGGTTTTAAGTTTTGGTGAGACTGCAACACTTTTAGGTCGGCCCTCCTTAAACTCCAAACTCCCAGCAGTCCTGAAGGCATCGTTAGGCCTCTATGAAGGAGGAAATGCTAACTTCCTTAGCATCTTATTTGTTTATCAATTTAGCAAAACTCGAGAGCCTCGTCTCCATGGCGACGCATCCCAGTGAGGCTCTCTTTCCTCCTTTTTTGCACCCCTCTTTTTTTCCGCCCCAAATGTCAAATATAGAAGTTGCCAGCCCCTGTGCCCCCCTCCCCAGACCCTACCCGCCGCAGGTGGGCCCGGCCTCGGCGCCGGAGCGGAGTCACAGCCTGGGCGACCTGTCCTCCTCCTCCCGCTCGCCGCCCATCCCACGGCGGGCGGCCTCGCCGTTCGCCTCCGCCGACATCTCCCCGCTGCGCCACGTCCTCACCCGCCGGATGAACATGAGCCCCCGCCGGCTGCCGCTTCCTCATCTCCGCAGCGCCCGTAGCCCCTCCCCGCTGTGGCATTGCGTCAGTAAGTAGGTCAGGACAGACGGAGACAGGCTAGCATCCTTTGACTTAGCATGCTAGCAATGTAGGAGCGGCGAGAAGCTTGAAGGGAAGCGAGCTAGCCCGCTAGCCCGCTAGCCACACCCCCTTTTCCTGGGATAAGCCACGGGAGGTTCCTCTTCTTCACAGGTCTTCCCTAACACCCCCAAGCTTCCCCATGGAGCTCATCCCTGATTGACAGCATGCCTTTGGCTGGCCCCTCCCCTGACACGCCCCCTTTTCACCCCCCCCCCTTGCCGCCATATTCCTGGGAGAAGTCATACTTCACACCGCAACACTTCTCAAGCGCCGAGTGGGATATTTACAACCTCCACGCCATCTTGAACGCATCATGAGAACTTATTGAAGGAGTAAATGCTAACTTCCTTAGCATTAGCTTTGTTTGCTTTTTCTTATCAGCGTGGTCAACCATCTTGGTTTTGAAACAGTTTGAGCTCGGACTCTATAAACTCCAAGGGGGGAGGGGAGGGGGGGGGGATTTCCAACACTCGAACGCATCGTTAGCACTCACTGAAGGAGAAAATGCTAACTTCCTTAGCATTAGCTTTGTTTGCCTTTTCTTATCAGGGTGGTCAACCATCTTGGTTTTGAAACAGTTTGAGCTCGGACTCCTTAAACTCCAGGGGGGGGTATTTGCAACACTCGAACGCATCGTTAGCACTCACTGAAGGAGAAAATGCTAACTTCCTTAGCATTAGCTTTGTTTGCCTTTTCTTATCAGGGTGGTCAACCATCTTTGTTTTGAAATAGTTTGAGCTCGGACTCTACAAACTCCAAGGGGGGGGGGTATTTCCAACACTCGAATGCATCGTTAGCACTCACTTCCTTAGCATTAGCTTTGTTTGCCTTTTCTTATCAGGGTGGTCAACCATCTTGGTTTTGAAACAGTTTGAGCTCGGACTCTATAAACTCCAAGGGGGGAGGGGAGGGGGGGGGGGATTTCCAACACTCGAACGCATCGTTAGCACTCACTGAAGGAGAAAATGCTAACTTCCTTAGCATTAGCTTTGTTTGCCTTTTCTTATCAGTGTGGTCAACCATCTTGGTTTTTGGGGAGGGGGGGGTATTTCCAACACTCCAACACATCGTTAGCACGCACTGAAGGAGAAAATGCTAACTTCCTTAGCATTAGCTTTGTTTGCCTTTTCTTATCAACGTGGTCAGCCATGTTTTTTTTATTTAACTGAAACTGAAACAGTTTGAGCTCCAAGTGGGCGCTCCCCCCCTCCCCCAGTCCTTTCTGCAGATCTTCCCTAAACCCCCCCCGCATCGTGTCACGGAGCTCATCCTTGATTGACAGCATGTCATTGGCTGGATTTGTCGTCTGGTTTAGCAGGTTGAAGGGTTTCCTCACGTACCTTCTGCACGGGGGTCCACCTGCATCCGCCCCCAAACCCAACCCGGTCCCACGCTTGGGCAAATGACCAGCTTCTACTTAACCCTGACCCCCCCCCCCCCCCCCCCGGCACGGTGCCCACGCCCATCCTTCCATCTCGTGTCCTTTCCTGTTCCAGAGAAGCCGCTGTTCACGCGCGACCCCACCCAGCTTAAAGGCAGCTTCCTGTCCACGGCGCTCCAGAAGAGCGGCATGGGCTTCGGCTTCACCATCATCGGAGGCGACGAGCCCGACGAGTTCCTCCAGGTGAAGAGCGTCATCCCGGACGGGCCGGCCGCCGCCGACGCAAAGATGGCCACAGGTAGGAGACGACGGCGGGGTACGGAATAGCGTGCATGGAATGTTCCTCCCTGTGCACTTTTAGCTGGTCCATTAATCAGCCGGGGGGGGGGGGGGCTTTATGAGCCCCATTAATCCGGCCGGGGGCCACACGGGGGTACAAAGTGGACAGGAAGCGTCATGGCTAATAAGGCATGGCGTGCTGCATAGTAAATATTTGGGTCTGTCATCTTTTCATAACTCCTCTGCAGTCCCACCTGGCCCCCCCCCATCAGTGCCCCCGCCCCACCAGATCGGGTGTCCTACTTCTGCAGCTAACGTGATGACAGGAGCCGCCCCAAAAAAACACACCGTGCTGGGAAGGTGGGAGGTTCCTGATGACGTTATTTGGGGGTATTTGTACATGATGTACTCTACATAGTACACAAATACATGATATACTCTACATAAAGTACTGATATACGCAACATAAAGTACACATGCACATGATATACTCTACATAAAGTACTGATATACTCTACATAAAGTACACATGCACATGATATACTCTACATAAAGTACTGATATACGCTACATAAAGTACACATGTACATGATATACTCTACATAAAGTACTGATATACTCTACATAAAGTACACATGCACATGATATACTCTACATAAAGTACACATGTACATGATATACTCTACATAAAGTACTGATATACGCTACATAAAGTACACATGTACATGATATACTCTACATAAAGTACTGATATACGCTACATAAAGTACACATTTACATGATATACTCTACATGAAGTACTGATATACGCTACATAAAGTACACATGTACATGATATACTCTACATAAAGTACTGATATACGCTACATAAAGTACACATGTACACGATATACTCTACATAAAGTACTGAAATACGCTACATAAAGTACACATGTACATGATATACTCTACATAAAGTACACATGTACACGATATACTCTACATAAAGTACTGATATACGCTACATAAAGTACACATGTACATGATATACTCTACATAAAGTACTGATATACGCTACATAAAGTACACATGTACATGATATACTCTACATAAAGTACTGATATACGCTACATAAAGTACACATGTACATGATATACTCTACATAAAGTACTGATATACGCTACATAAAGTACACATGTACATGATATACTCTACATAAAGTACTGATATACGCTACATAAAGTACACATGTACATGATATACTCTACATAAAGTACTGATATACGCTACATAAAGTACACATGTACATGATATACTCTACATAAAGTACACATGTACACGATATATTCTACATAAAGTACTGATATACGCTACATAAAGTACACATGTACATGATAAACTCCACATAAAGTACTGATATACGCTACATAAAGTACACATGTACACGATATACTCTACATAAAGTACTGATATACGCTACATAAAGTACACATGTACATGATATACTATACATAAAGTACTGATATACGCTACATAAAGTACACATGTACATGACATACTCTACATAAAGTACACATGTACATGATATACTATACATAAAGTACTGATATACGCTACATAAAGTACACATGTACACGATATACTCTACATAAAGTACTGATATACGCTACATAAAGTACACATGTACATGATATACTCTACATAAAGTACTGATATACGCTACATAAAGTACACATGTACATGATATACTCTACATAAAGTACTGATATACGCTACATAAAGTACACATGTACATGATATACGCTACATAAAGTACACATGTACACGATATACTCTACATAAAGTACTGATATACGCTACATAAAGTACACATGTACATGATATACTCTACATAAAGTACACATGTACACGATATACTCTACATAAAGTACTGATATATGCTACATAAAGTACACATGTACACGATATACTCTACATAAAGTACTGATATACGCTACATAAAGTACACATGTACATGATAAACTCCACATAAAGTACTGATATACGCTACATAAAGTACACATGTACACGATATACTCTACATAAAGTACTGATATACGCTACATAAAGTACACATGTACATGATATACTCTACATAAAGTACTGATATACGCTACATAAAGTACACATATACATGATATACTGTACATAAAGTACACATGTACACGATATATTCTACATAAAGTACTGATATACGCTACATAAAGTACACATGTACAGTGAAGAAAATAAGTATTTGAACACCCTGCTATTTTGCTATTTCTCCCACTTAGAAATCATGGAGGGGTCTGAAATTTTCATCGTAGGTGCATGTCCACTGTGAGAGAGATAAACTAAAAAGAAAAATCCAGAAATCACAATGCATGATTTTTTAACAATTTATTTGTGTGATACAGCTGCAAATAAGTATTTGAACACCTGTGTATCATCTAGAATTCTGACCCTGAAAGACCTGTTAGTCTGCCCATTAGAAGTCCACCTGCACTCCATGTATCATCCTGAATCAGATGCACCTGTTTGAGGTCGTTAGCTGCATAAAGACACCTGTCCACCCCATACAATCAGTAAGACTTTAACTTGTAACATGGCGAAGACCAAAGAGCTGTCCAAAGACACCAGAGACAAAATTGTACACCTCCACAAGGCTGGAAAGGGCTACGGAGCAATTACCAAGCAGCTTGGTGAAAAAAGGTCCACTGTTGGAGCTATCATTAGAAAATGGAAGAAGCTAAACATGACGGTCAATCTCAATCGGAGTGGAGCCCCATGCAAGATATCACCTCGTGGGGTCTCAATGATTCTAAGAAAGGTGAGGAATCAGCCCAGAACTACACGACAGGACTCGGTCAATGACTTGAAAAGAGCTGGGACCACCGTTTCCAAGGTTACTGTAGGTAATACACTAAGACGTCATGATGTGAAATCATGCATGGCACGAAAGGTTCCCCTGCTTAAACCAGCACATGTCAAGGCCCGTCTTAAGTTTGCATATGACCATTTGGATGATACAGAGGAGTCATGGGAGAAAGTTTTATGGTCAGATGAGACCAAAATAGAACTTTTTGGTCATAATTCCAATAAGCGTGTTTGGAGGAAGAAGAATGAAGAGTACAATCCGAAGAACACCATCCCTACTGTGAAGCATGGGGGTGGTAGCATCATGCTTTGGGGGTGCTTTTCTGCACATGGGACAGGACGAGTGCACTGCATTAAAGAGAGGATGACTGGGGCCGTGTATTGTGAGATTTTGGGGAACAACCTCCTTCCCTCTGTCAGAGCATTGAAGATGGGTCGTGGCTGGGTCTTCCAACACGACAACGACCCGAAGCACACAGCCAGGAAAACCAAGGAGTGGCTCCGTAAGAAGCATATCAAGGTTCTAGCATGGCCCAGCCAGTCTCCAGACCTGAACCCAATCGAAAATCTTTGGAGGGAGCTCAAACTCCGTGTTTCTCAGCGACAGCCCAGAAACCTGACTGATCTAGAGAAGATCTGTGTGGAGGAGTGGGCCAAGATCCCTCCTGCAGTGTGTGCAAACCTGGTGAAAAACTACAGGAAACGTTTGACCTCTGTAATAGCAAACAAAGGCTACTGTACCAAATATTAACATTCATTTTCTCAGGTGTTCAAATACTTATTTGCAGCTGTATCACACAAATAAATTGTTAAAAAATCATGCATTGTGATTTCTGGATTTTTCTTTTTAGTTTATCTCTCTCACAGTGGACATGCACCTACGATGAAAATTTCAGACCCCTCCATGATTTCTAAGTGGGAGAAATAGCAAAATAGCAGGGTGTTCAAATACTTATTTTCTTCACTGTACATGATAAACTCCACATAAAGTACTGATATACGCTACATAAAGTACACATGTACACGATATACTCTACATAAAGTACTGATATACGCTACATAAAGTACACATGTACATGATATACTATACATAAAGTACTGATATACGCTACATAAAGTACACATGTACATGACATACTCTACATAAAGTACACATGTACATGATATACTATACATAAAGTACTGATATACGCTACATAAAGTACACATGTACACGATATACTCTACATAAAGTACTGATATACGCTACATAAAGTACACATGTACATGATATACTCTACATAAAGTACTGATATACGCTACATAAAGTACACATGTACATGATATACTCTACATAAAGTACTGATATACGCTACATAAAGTACACATGTACATGATATACGCTACATAAAGTACACATGTACACGATATACTCTACATAAAGTACTGATATACGCTACATAAAGTACACATGTACATGATATACTCTACATAAAGTACACATGTACACGATATACTCTACATAAAGTACTGATATATGCTACATAAAGTACACATGTACACGATATACTCTACATAAAGTACTGATATACGCTACATAAAGTACACATGTACATGATAAACTCCACATAAAGTACTGATATACGCTACATAAAGTACACATGTACACGATATACTCTACATAAAGTACTGATATACGCTACATAAAGTACACATGTACATGATATACTCTACATAAAGTACTGATATACGCTACATAAAGTACACATATACATGATATACTGTACATAAAGTACACATGTACATGATATACTCTACATAAAGTACTGATATACGCTACATAAAGTACACATGTACATGATATACTCTACATAAAGTACTGATATACGCTACATAAAGTACACATATGTCTACTGATGTACTTTCCATAAAGTCCAAACATCAAAGTCTGTGGCTAAGCCCCGCCCACATGTTATGGACCAATCGAACGTCGCCCATCAGTCTCGTGTCCGTCGGGGTCATTCGGTCTGATTTTCACCCCCCCAAATCCAAAATGGCCGACTTCCTGTTGGTTTTGTAGACTTTTTTTTGTGTCTCCTGTCATGATTGACAGGACGTCATGATGGGCGGGCCCTCATAAAAAAAATGAAGAAATTGGCCCCCGTTGGCTGGCCCCCATTCCAGGGTGTAGTCAGCTGGGGTAGGCTCCAGCGTAGCCTTCGCTGGAGTGATGTCTTTATCCACGATGACATCATCGCTTTTGTCACGCCGTCCTAACGACCTTGTTAGCTTTCTGCTATCGACGACGACAACGCCGGCATCGCCTGCGTTTCGCCAGATTCGTGAAGAACGTGTTCTCGACGCGCCGTAACGCCACCTTGGCTCGGTTGAGCGCAGCATAAAAGATATTTAATGGCTGCTTTTTACGACGCTCTTGGAGGATGACACCGACGCTGAAGGTCGCGCATGATGCAGGTTTTAGTGGCGGGGGATCCGCTTCCCTCTTAGCCCCGCCCTTGCAGACATCAGCAACAGGCTCCGCCTACAATATTTTGGCCTCGATTGGTGTAACGTTACTGCGGATGTTTCCTTCTCCTAAACGACTCCAAACGGCGTCCGTCTCCCTGCAGGTGACGTCATCGTCTACATCAACGACGTCTGCGTCCTGGGCACCACCCACGCCGACGTGGTCAAGCTGTTCCAGTCGGTGCCGATCGGGCAAAGCGTGACGTTGGTGCTGTGCCGAGGGTACCCGCTGCCGTACGAGCCCGAGGAGAACAGCGACGCCGGCATGGTGTCCCCGCTGGGCGTCATGGACCAGCGCCCCATCCTGGTCAACGGTCGCTCCGGATACGACAACTACCTGGATTATCTTTCCCGCACGGCCCGCTTGGTTCCGGACGGCGGCCAGGACCCCGCCCGGCAGCTCCTCCCCCCTCACCCGGGCGACACCCACTTGGACGGCTCGCTGGCGTCCGCCGCCACGCCCCCCGACAGCGTTTCCGTGTCGTCGGGCGCCGCACAATCCGAGACGCTGGCGCTCACCATGGTGAAGGGCGCCGACGGATTCGGCTTCACCGTCGCCGACAGCCTGGCGGGACAGCGGGTCAAGCAGGTCCTGGAGCCGCAGGGGTGCCCCGGGTTGAGCGAGGGCGACCTGATCGTGGAGATCAACAAGCAGGCGGTGCTCGGACTCACGCACGCGCAGGTGGTGGAGATGCTCAAGGAGTGCCCGGTCGGCGCCGACACCGGTCTGCTGGTCCAGAGAGCGGCAGCAGGTAGGGGCCGGACTCTAGGGGGGCAGCACCAGAACGGTAGATGTTCCACTAAAGTCAAAGAAATATGATTTTCATAAGTCATGAAATATAACTTTCCATTTCCTGCTTGATGGGCGTCATCATCACTTTCCTCTTTGTATTTGGACATGTAATATCATGATATTAGTGACTGAATTCTCCCTTAGCATAATAGCAATATGACAATAGATAGTGAGTGGCTTTCCAAGGACACCAGCTGGTACATGGCTGAGGGTTCTGGTGCCCCCTGGTGGTCGCTGCTTGAAGTGGCAGCATCACGACTCGGCCTTCAGCAGAGTTTAGGATGGGACATGGAAGGCTTTGGTGTGGGTGTGGCCAGCGTCCATCTTCCATCTGGTGTGGAATCACCACTTTACTCTGCAGTTTTTAGACCAACAGCAGAACTGAAAACATGGTGGGATACTTTGTGGTTGTCTTCTAACACGGTGGGATACGTTGTGGTCGTTTTTGACACGGCAGAGTACGTTGTGGTTATCTTCTAACGTGGTGGGATACATTGTGGTCATCTTCTGACACAGTGGGATACGTTGTGGTCGTCTTTTGACATGGGCTGCGTTGTGGTGGGATACATTGTGGTCGTCTTCTGACATGGCGGGATACATTGTGGTCGTCTTCTGACATGGCGGGATACGTTGTGGTCATCTTTTGACATGGCAGATACATTGTAGTTGTCTTCTAACATGGTGGGATACGTTTTGGTCGTCCTCTAACACGGTGGGATACGTTGTGGTCGTCTTCTAACATGGCGGGATACGTTGTGGTCGTCTGCTACCATGGTGGGATACGTTGTGGTCGTCTTCTAACGTGGTGGGATACGTTGTGGTCGTCTTCTAGCATGGTGGGATACGTTGTGGTCATCTGCTACCATGGTAGGATACGTTGTGGTCGTCTTCTAACATGGTGGGATACGTTGTGGTCGTCTTCTAACATGGTGGGATACGTTGTGGTCATCCTTTGACATGGCAGATACATTGTAGTTGTCTTCTAACATGGTGGGATACGTTGTGGTGGGATACGTTGTGGTCGTCTTCAGACATGGTGGGATACATTGTGGTCATCTGCTACCATGGTGGGATACGTTGTGGTTGTCTTCTAACGTGGCGGGATACGTTGTGGTCGTCTTCTAACACGATGAGATACGTTGTGGTCATCTGCTACCATGGTGGGATACGTTGTGGTCATCTTCTAACATGGTGGGATACGTTGTGGTCATCTTCTAACATGGTGGGATACGTTGTGGTCGTCTTCTAGCACGATGAGATACGTTGTGGTCGTCTTCTAACACGGTGGGATACGTTGTGGTCGTCTGCTACCATGGTGGGATACGTTGTGGTCGTCTTCTAACATGGTGGGATACGTTGTGGTCGTCTTCTAGCATGGTGGGATACGTTGTGGTCGTCTTCTAGCATGGTGGGATACGTTGTGGTCGTCTTCTAGCACGATGAGATACGTTGTGGTCGTCTTCTAACACGGTGGGATACATTGTGGTCGTCTTCTGACATGGCGGGATACGTTGTGGTCATCTTTTGACATGGCGGGATACGTTGTGGTCGTCTTCTCACATGGTGGGATACGTTGTGGTCGTCCTCTAACACGATGAGATACGTTGTGGTCGTCTTCTAATGTGGTGGGATACGTTGTGGTCGTCTTTTGACATGGCATATACATTGTAGTTGTCTTCTAACATGGTGGGATACATTGTGGTCGTCTTCTAACATGGTGGGATACATTGTGGTCGTCTTCTAACATGGCAGGATACGTTGAGGTCGTCTTCTAACGTGGTGGGATACGTTGTGGTCGTCTTCTAACGTGGTGGGATACGTTGTGGTCATCTTCTAACGTGGTGGGATACGTTGTGGTCGTCTTCTAACACGGTGGGATACGTTGTGGTCGTCTTCTAGCATGGTGGGATACGTTGTGGTCATCTTCTAACACGGTGGGATACGTTGTGGTCGTCTTCTAACACGATGAGATACGTTGTGGTCATCTGCTACCATGGTGGGATACATTGTGGTCGTCCTCTAACACGGTGGGATACGTTGTGGTCATCTTCTAACATGGTGGGATACGTTGTGGTCATCTTCTAACATGGTGGGATACGTTGTGGTCGTCTTCTAACGTGGTGGGATACGTTGTAGTCGTCTTCTGACATGGCGGGATACGTTGTGGTCG
This sequence comes from Doryrhamphus excisus, assembly GCF_030265055.1. Classification (NCBI taxonomy): domain Eukaryota; kingdom Metazoa; phylum Chordata; class Actinopteri; order Syngnathiformes; family Syngnathidae; genus Doryrhamphus; species Doryrhamphus excisus. Next base: position 21,643,641 of record NC_080472.1, on the reverse strand, counting down.
TCTTCTAACACGATGAGATACGTTGTGGTCATCTGCTACCATGGTGGGATACGTTGTGGTCGTCTTCTAATGTGGTGGGATACGTTGTGGTCGTCTTCTAACACGATGAGATACGTTGTGGTCATCTTCTAACATGGTGGGATACGTTGTGGTCGTCTTCTAATGTGGTGGGATACGTTGTAGTCGTCTTCTGCTATGGCGGGATACGTTGTGGTCGTCTTCTAACATGGTGGGATACGTTGTGGTCGTCTTCTGACACGGTGGGATACGTTGTGGTTGTCTTCTAACGTGGCGGGATACGTTGTGGTCGTCTTCTAACACGATGAGATACGTTGTGGTCATCTGCTACCATGGTGGGATACGTTGTGGTCATCTTCTAACATGGTGGGATACGTTGTGGTCATCTTCTAACATGGTGGGATACGTTGTGGTCGTCTTCTAGCACGATGAGATACGTTGTGGTCGTCTTCTAACACGGTGGGATACGTTGTGGTCGTCTGCTACCATGGTGGGATACGTTGTGGTCGTCTTCTAACATGGTGGGATACGTTGTGGTCGTCTTCTAGCATGGTGGGATACGTTGTGGTCGTCTTCTAGCATGGTGGGATACGTTGTGGTCGTCTTCTAGCACGATGAGATACGTTGTGGTCGTCTTCTAACACGGTGGGATACATTGTGGTCGTCTTCTGACATGGCGGGATACGTTGTGGTCATCTTTTGACATGGCGGGATACGTTGTGGTCGTCTTCTCACATGGTGGGATACGTTGTGGTCGTCTATTGACATGGCGGGATACGTTGTGGTCGTCTTCTAACGTGGTGGGATACGTTGTGGTCATCTTCTAACACGGTGGGATACGTTGTGGTCGTCTTCTAACATGGCGGGATACGTTGTGGTCCTCTTCTAACATGGTGGGATACGTTGTGGTTGTCTTCTAGCACGATGAGATACGTTGTGGTCGTCTTTTGACATGGCGGGATACGTTGTGGTCGTCTTCTAACATGGCGGGATACGTTGTGGTCATCTTCTGACATGGTGGGATACATTGTAGTCGTCTTCTAACGGTGCGGGATACGTTGTGGTCGTCTTCTTACACAGTGGGATACTTTGTGGTAGCTGCAGTGTCGTCATGACAACTGTGTTTCCCATCATGCATCAGTGTGAATATGCGAGGATATTACACGCCGTAAGCAGTTCCTGACTTTTATGGAAGATTCATGGCGATGTTAACGCTGATCTAAGTTCCTTTCATCCGCCTGGAAAGGAATATTTCTTGTTTATGGATTTCTCCTATGTCTTTTTTTCCCGATCCAGAATCAGCCGGCCCGCCGAGGACAACCTTCCCCACCGAGTCCTCCCCCCCCTCAGGTAGACGAACCCCACCCCCCACAAGCAGCCCACGTCAGCTTTAAGTGTGTGTGTCACGTCCTGGATGTGTCCGTCCCCCAGGGGCCGAGTACCAGGACATGGAGGTCCACCTGCGGAGACAGAAGTCTGGCTTCGGGTTCAGGGTCCTGGGCGGGGACGAGGCGGGGCAGCCTGTGAGTCCGGAGACACGTGAGAAGGCTCGTATGGCGATGGGACCCCCCCTAACACCCCCCAACACCAAGTCTAAGTTCAAGTCTAAGTCTAAGTCTAAGTTCAACCCAGACAACAATAGTTATTATTATTATTATTATTATTATTATTATTATTATTATTATTATTATTATTATTATTATGAACTATAAGAACCTATGAATTTGTAATAGTTATAATTAATAACACAGATCATATCCAAATATTCATGTACATTTTCCCTGCTACCATGTTCTCTTTTCATAACTACAACATGGATTTGGAGGTACAAATAATAATCATCTACACCAAGTACAGTATAGTACAATATGTACACCAAGTACAGTACAGCATCTACACCAAGTACAGTATAGTACAGTATCTACACCAAGTATAGTATGTACACCAAGTACAGTACAGTATGTACACCACGTACAGTACAGCATCTACACCAAGTACAATACAGTATCTACAGCAATTACAGTACAGTATCTACACCAAGTACAGTTTAGTACAGTATGTACACCAAGTACAGTACAGCATCTACACCAAGTACAGTATAGTACAGTGTATACACCAAGTACAGTACAGCATCTACACCAAGTACAGTACAGTACAGCATCTACAGCAAGTGCAGTATAGTATAGTATGTACGCCAAGTACAGTACAGCATCTACACCAAGTACAGTACAGCATCTACACCAAGTACAGTACAGCATCTACAGCAAGTGCAGTATAGTATAGTATGTACGCCAAGTACAGTACAGCATCTACACCAAGTACAGTACAGTATCTACACCAAGTACAGTACAGCATCTACACTAAGTACAGTATAGTACAGCATCTACACCAAGTACAGTACAGTATCTACACTAAGTACGGTATAGTACAGTATATACACCATGTACAGTACAGTACTTAAGTATGATTCAACAGTAGCGTAGAGTATATATGTACTGCATGTGTGATGATTAAGCGTGTAGTCGGTACTACATACGTGCGTATCGATGTTATGATGGAAATGCAAAGGAAATGGGCGTGACAGTGGTTTCTTTAGACAGGAAGTACTTCCCGCATGTGAACGTCTTCCTTTATTTTCACAGCAGATCTTAATCGGCGCCATCATCGAGAAGAGCCCGGCGGACCTGGACGGACGCCTGCGGCCCGGCGACGAGCTCCTCTTCGTGGACGGCATTCCCGTTGTGGGGAAGCCGCATCGCTACGTCATCGACCTGATGCACGGGGCGGCGCGGAACGGCCAAGTCAACCTGGTCATCAGGAGGAGGCTGAACGCCGCGGGTAACGTAGTCGTAGTAGTAGTAGTAGTCGTAGTAGTAGTAGTAGTACTACCAGTAGTAGTATGATAGTATTTGACGTGTGATGCTAGGAGTAATACATCTTTGCCTCCAGGCGACTCGTGTCAGGAGAACGGTCGCCATTCGGGTTCGGTTTCCACGCAGCACAGCTCGCCGCGTAGCGATCTCACGTACGCCAACAGTACCGGGACCGCCCAAGCAGGCGGCGGCGGCGGCGCCTCCGACGTAAACACGCAACCGAGCGACGTCCTCATCCACCGCAAGGAGAGCGAAGGCTTCGGGTTCGTCATCATCAGCTCCCTCAACCGGCCCGAGGCGCCCGCCGCCAACCGTAAGACCGAACGAGGCCGCGCCGCGTCGTGTCGGAGACCTCCCGCTTATGAGCTTTGTCCCCCGCAGCCGTGCCTCACAAGATCGGGCGCATCATCGAGGGAAGTCCGGCCGACCGCTGCGGGAAGCTGAAGGTCGGGGATCGAATCCTGGCCGTCAACACGCAGTCCATCGTTAGCATGCCGCACGCCGACATCGTCAAACTCATCAAGGACGCCGGACTCAGCGTCACCCTGAGGATCGTCCCGCAGGAGGGTGAGATCCGTTTTCGTTTTCGCTTCGTGTTTACGTTCTCACCGATTTTTGTTCGACTTCATTCCAGAGGTCGGCAACCCCCCATCAGGCCCCGCCTCCCAGCAGCAGAGCCCCCTGACGCAGCAGAACAGCCCCCAGACGCAGAAGCCCGTTGGCGGCGGCGTGGCCCCACCGCCCGGCCCGGGTGTCCAGAGTCCAGAGCCCAACACCAAAGCCCACCAGAGTCCTGGCACCCAGCTGCCCGTCCCCCCGCCCCAGACCACCTACACCCACGAGGGCAGGTAGGACCCTCGAGGTTCCTCTCGGTTCTCGTTCTTCCATTCACTTCACATCTCTCAGTTACAGGTCAGAGGTCAAAGCCAGGCAAGACGTCAAACCGGACATCCGCCAGCCGCCCTTCACCGACTACCGCCAGCCGCCCGTGGACTACCGCCACCCACCGGTGGCCGACTACAGAGCTCCGCCCACGCTGGACTACCGACACCCGCCGCTGTTGGACTACCGGACCCAGTTTGCCATCCCGGACTACAGGATGCCCCCGGTTCAGGTACCGTGGCTTTCAGACCACACACCAGATGCCAAAGTCCGGCTTGGGGGGGGGTCATTTGGGTCTCCAGCGCCCGTCCAGACTTCCCGGTCCCCAGCCACCTGGTCCGGGGGAGGACACCAAGGGGTCTTTCCCCACTGGGCATGCCTGGAAGGCCTCGCCGGAGAGGGGGGCCACCTCCATGTGAAGGATGCCAATCCATCCTTGTTTTAGGATGGAGGTGAAAAGTGAATGATGCAGCTATGACATTGAACTGTGAAAGGTCAAAGGTCAAAGGTGAAAGGGCGGGGTTCATCCGGTAGGCGTGTTGACGTGTCCTCTTGTGCTTTCAGCTGTCGCAGGATTTTGACTTCTTCACGGTGGAGCTGGAGAAGAGCCTGAAGGGCTTCGGGTTCAGCATCCGAGGAGGTCGGGAATACAAGATGGACCTGTTTGTCCTCAGACTGGCCGAGGACGGGCCGGCCGTCCGCAACGGGAGGATGAGGGTAGGTCGCCATCGCCGTCGTCGTCTCCCGCCGCTGCGGCGAGGTGACAAGTCGCTGCACAGATTGAAGTAATCCTTTTCAATCCGTCTCCGATCTCTCCGGATTAGGAAGACTGGCTGTAAAAGTAGGATATTACGCAACCATGCTGTCGTGGCGCTGTGTGGATTAGGATACGTTGTGGTGGTCTATTTTTCTACAGGCATCTTGATAGCCTTCCCTGCAGCCAAGCATGACTCAGCTTTTTTCCTGTATCAAACAAACAAACAAAATGACAGCCATAGTCGCAGAGAGCGTTTCATTCCCAGTGGGAGCGTGAAAGCAGGCGGCCATCAGTCGCTTCAAGAAGGCCACGCCCATCCCGAATGGCGCCTACTTCGTCTTTTCTCTCCTCCTCCTCCTGTGAGGGACAGAGACCATGAAGGGCAGACTCGCATGCCCAGACACCAAACGTGTTTGTATCAGGTCATTTGGGGGGTGGCTTAGATTGTATGGTGAAATTATTTAAATCAGCAAAACGTGTAGTGTAAAATGCCATTTAATCTGGATCTGGTCCAGATTGGCCGCAGTGTAAACAGGAAGTGTAAAAAAATGCCAATTAATCTGGATCTGATCCACATTGGCCGCAGTGCAAACGAGATGTGAAAATGCCATTTAATCTAGATCGGATCTAGATTGGCCGCAGTGTAAACGGGACATGTAAAATGCCATTTAATCTGGATCCAATCCAGATTGCCCGCAGTGTAAACGGGGTGTTTTATATGCCATTTACTCCGGATCCGATCCAGATTGGCCGCAGTGTAAACGGAATGTGTAAAATGCCATTTAATCTGGATCGGATCTAGATTGACCACAGTGTAAACAGGATGTGTAAAATGCCATTTAATCTGGACCCGATCCAGATTGGCCGCAGTTTAAACAGGACGTGTAAAATGACATTCAATCTGATTTTCGATCCAGATTGGCTGCAGTGTAAACGGGACGTGTAAAAAAAATAAAATAAAATTGCCATTTAATCTGGATCCGATCCAGATTGGCCACAGTGTAAACAGGACATGTAAAAATGCCATTAAATCTGGATCTGATTCAGATTGGCTGCATTGTAAACAGGATGTGTAAAATGCCATTTAATCTGGATCGGATCCAGATTGGCCGCAGTATAACCGGGATGTGTAACATGCCATTTAATCTGGATCTGATTGAGATTGTCTGCATTGTAAACAGGACGTGTAAAATGCCATTTAATCCAGATCCGATCCAGATTGGCCGCAGTGTAACCGGGATGTGTAAAATGCCATTTAATCTGGATCCAATCCAGATTGGCCGCAGTGTAAACAGGATGTGTAACAATGGCGTTTAATCTGGATCCGATCCAGATTGGCCACAGTGTAAACTGGATGTGTAAAATGCCATTTAATCTGGATCTGATTCAGATTAGCTGCATTGTAAACAGGGTGTGTAAAATGCCATTTAATGCGGATCCAATCCAGATTGGCCACAGTGTAACCGGGACGTGTAATATGCCATTTAATCTGGATCCGATCCAGATTGGTCACAGTGTAAACAGGATGTGTAAAATGCAATTTAATCTGGATCCAATCCAGATTGGCCGCAGTGTAAACAGGATGTGTAACAATGGCGTTTAATCTGGATCTGATCCAGATTGGCCACAGTGTAAACTGGACGTGTAAAATGCAATTTAATCTGGATCCAATCCAGATTGGCCGCAGTGTAAACAGGATGTGTAACAATGGCGTTTAATCTGGATCTGATCCAGATTGGCCACAGTGTAAACCGGACGTGTAAAATGCAATTTAATCTGGATCCAATCCAGATTGGCCGCAGTGTAAACAGGATGTGTAACAATGGCGTTTAATCTGGATCTGATCCAGATTGGCCACAGTGTAAACTGGACGTGTAAAATGCAATTTAATCTGGATCCAATCCAGATTAGCCGCAGTGTAAACAGGACGTGTAAAATGCCATTTGGTGTGCTTCCTATGATTGTATCCGTCAAATCCCGTTGAGTGTTGAGTCTTTGTGTCCCGTGCAGGTCGGAGACCAGATCATCGAGATCAACGGCGAGAGCACGAGAGAAATGACCCACGGCCGCGCCATCGAGCTGATCAAGTCGGGAGGCAGACGGGTGCGTCTTCTTCTCAAGCGCGGCACGGGCCAGGCGCCGGAGTTCGGTGAGTCCCTTCTGGCGCCCCCCGCCCCCCCGCGTCTTCCAGCTAACATGAGCGTGCCAACATGGCTCCCGTGGCGCACTAACGCTGGTTCTATCTGCCGTCCATTGCGGTCGGGTGTGACTAACTGATGGCTAGGTTGTGACTCCCCCTTCTTTAGGAATGGCATCTTCCACTCACTCCATGTGCATGAAAAGTGACACGCATGGCGCCCCCTATTTCGTCCTCATGGGCCACGCTAAGGACACGGTTTGTGACCACGCCAGCCTTCTTCTCTTCTCCGCGTAACCCCGCCCCTGACTGATGCTCGCCGTGGTGTGTCTTTGGTGTGTTGGTGTGTGAGGCAACCGGAACGTTAGAAACCGCTCTCGTTGTGATGCTAGCTGTTTGTTAGCATCCTGTGCTCATTTGCATACCGAACGCTTATGCAAATGGTCTGCACTGATTGTTCTTACACGTGTGTGCTCATGCTCCAAGGTGCATCATACCCGTTGTGTGTACGCAGCCCCCGGCGTGGGGGCTGTTGTTTGGTTTTTAAGGTACGACAAACACCACGTGATGGACAAAAGTATTGGGACACGCCTTGTTGTCATCAATCAGGGATTTAACCTTCTGGACCTCACATGAGACTCCACGTGAGGCCGGGACCCCCGGTGAGGCCGCTGGCGAGGGGGGTGGGACGTTTCCCCACCAACGTACCACTTTGTTTTTCGGGGGGGAAAAATGCACAAAACATTCCTTGGTCCAGATTCTCTTCACGTGTCACTTCCTGTCAAAGTGATGGCCGTGTGTCCCAATACTTTTGCATGCTGATTGTGTCTGCTTTTTAGATAATACTCATGTCAATACATACATACATACAGTACATACATACATACATACATACAGTACATATACATACATACAGTATATACATACAGTACATACATGCATACATACACAGTACACACATACATACAGTACATACAGTATATACATACTACATACAGAATATACATATAGTACACATACATACAGTACTTACATACAGTACTTACATACACACAATACATACATACACACAGTACATACATACATACAGTATATACATACTACATACTGTACATACATACAGTACATACATACATAAATACATACAGTATATACATACATACAGTACCTACATACTGTACATACATACACACAGTACACACATACATACAGTACATACATACATAAATACATACAGTACATACATACATAAATACATACAGTATATACATACATGCAGTACCTACATACTGTACATACATACACACAGTACACACATACATACAGTATATACATACTACATACAGTACACACATACATACAGTACTTACATACAGTACTTACATACACACAGTACATGCATACATACAGTACATACATACATACATACAGTACATACATACATACGTACAGTACATACATATGTAGTACATACATACGTACATACATACATACATACATACAGTACATATATACATACATATAGTACATACATGCGAACAGTACATACATACTTACATACATAAATAAATACAGTACATACCTACATACAGTACATAAAGTACATACATATAGTACTCACCGTACATACATGCAGACAAAAGTATTGAGACACCCACCGGAGTGATGACCATGTGTCCCAATACTTTTGCACGTGTGTCCTTGTGTCTTGCACTGCAATGTCTTCACGTCCAAGTGTGTGTGTGTGCTGTAGGTTGCCACGGCAACCAGCAGATGCACGTCAATAGAGCGGGGGTGTCCAAAGTGCGGCCCCGGGGCCATTACGACCTGATGCTGTTTTTTTTACTGGTCCTCGGCGCAAAGTGAAAATACTTGAAATCCACAAAGAAATATTTTACAAGAGTAAAGGTGAAATATTATGGAAAAAAGTTGGAATATTCCAGGAAAACAGTGGTGCTATGAGAAAGAGAGAAAAGAAAGACCAAAGCTGAATGTTTTGGAAAGTTGATGGACACCCCCGGCGTAGAGGGACGAGGTTGCCGACATCAGTGCTTTTATTTTGAAGGCATGTTTGGTTGTGCCGTGGCATGCGTGGGGAGCGGCCGGCGTTCGCCTTCACCGTCGCTGACCGGACCCGCTTGTCTTCCAGACAATAACGCCTCACGGGATGCTCGCCCTGCAGCCTCTCCAAGCCTGTCGGAAGTAGCCCCGCCCCCTGACGGCCTTCCCACGTCGCCGCCGCCGCCTTCATCCCGCTCGGCCGCCTCCCCGGACCCGCCTCTCTCGGTCAAATCCGAGGCGCTCCAGAGAGACGATCTCGTCAGGAGAGCAGGCGGCAGGGCCCCCCTCCGGGGGCACAGGGTGCCGCCCCCTGCTGAGGGGGACGCGCTTCAAAGCACCGCAGGCGGAAAGCATCCTTCTTCTTCCAAACACCCGCACGCCAACGGGACCAGCAAGGAAGATGCGGGGCCCGCACTGAACGAGAGGGACTCGGCGGACACCTGGTCCGGTAGGGGTGCCGGTGGATCGGTGAGGAAGTCCACCGTCTCCCCCGGACTCTGGAAGATCCCAGGATCGGACAAGCTGCCCGGCACACTGCGTCCGGGAGCGTCCACGCTCAGATAACCCGACTTCCCCTGACATGGATCCGCTTTTTATTTATCAGACTCTTTGCTAAATTATTTGACACCCTCCACCTTAAAAACTGGAGTCATCCACCGCAGCTGGACTCGCAACCAATCAGATGTCAGCAGCTGATTTCGGAAAAAAAACTGAGGACACCATGCAGTCTATTTTTAGGACTAGTGGACTTTGCCTTAAGGAGAGCAACAATCAGAAGAAATGTACAGGAGATCATCTTGGGGGGGGGTGCCTTAAAGGGACACTGAGGGGGTGTTAAAAGGCTGCTATGAAAATACCCAATTCCGTACTGTGAAATACATTTCCGTTTCACTCCACGTCCTGACATGATCCCCCGTGCAGGAGTTTTTTTTTGTTGTTGTTGTTGTCTAAAAACAACGTTTTTGTCTGCGTTCATCACGGTTGCCATGGCGACGTGACGGACCTTCATGCACAAGCAAGGAGGTGGGACCCGAGCACATTTGTGTGTCAACAGGACTTCTTCTTCTGTTGGGCGCCAAAAACCAAAACGTGTACATGCGTGTGCACATATGTACTGTGTGTGTGTGTGTGTGTTTTTACACACAGCTCAGAATCACTGTGTAGTGTAAAAAAAAAAAAAAAAAAAACAGAACTACAGTATGGAAAGGACAATTATTGTAGGAAAAGTGAAGCGACTATTTTTATGACGAAATGCAGCACTATAAATATATGAACTTGTTTTTTTCAGAAATCTTGTTTACCTGTATGATAATCTGACAAATAAAACATTGACACAACACCAAATATGCTCCAAGTGTGGACTTTTGGGGTTAAAAGTCATTAATAATATGATATTAGATAAATAAAAAATTTAAATAAATAATAATATATAAATAAATATAAATTAATAATAATAAATATAATTAATACATCAATAAATAAATAATAAATAAAAGTAAAATATAATTGAAAAACACACTGCCGGTGTTGGTTCTTGTAATGACAACGTTTGGCCACAAGAGGCACTGTTTCACGCCTTTTCTTTTGTAGTGACAACATTTATCCACAGGAGGGCGCATGTTTGCGGTCATTCGGTCTGTTGTATTTTTACTGCATGGCCACTGGAGGGCGGTGTTGATCGTCAGTATTTGATAGAGCTTTAAAGTGACTCAACCTCTTCCTTACACACTATATATTTGTTATTAATATTAATGACAGTCAATTTAATGTACTGTTATTGATTAAGTATTAGAATAAAACTTGAAATATTCATGTGGATAAGTGGGGAAACTATTGCCTCAATTGTGCCTGCAAGGACGCCCCTGAGGTCGCCACAGGTCACACAAACTTGTTTGAGAGTGGGAGCTCCTGATAATGGATGTGGATGGGAGGAATCAGTTTGGGGGTTACTTCATATGCAGACTGGCATCATGTGTGTTTGGGGGGGGGGGGGGGGGGTCATGCAGACATGACATTCCACCTCACAAGCACACCCGCCTGCACACAACTACACACACATACCTGGCATTCTCCAATACAGGCTGTCCAGCCTGTTGCACCACATGCTGCTAAGTAGTGTAAACGTCAGCAAACAAGGCATTGATTCAGGATTCGTTCAGCTAGAATGAATTTAAAATCGGAAGTAGTGATTTTGTTTGATTCAAATGTCCAAGTTTACTAAAACATGCCAGACTTGCATGAACTATCATTATTTACGACTGTAATAAAACTTCCAATTCCAGTTGACATAATTGAACAGCGATATAAAAAAGATTACGCTACGTTAATCGAATCCGGATTTGGCATAAAAGGGAATTGACCAGCGGGATTGGATTTATAGCACCACTTCCGGGAAACGACTCCCTCTGTGTCGGCCAAGAAAGTGTCGTTAACTTGGCACATTTCTCTCGGGAATTTGGCAGCAGAGCCCCCCACACGCACACACCCAGAGAAGCCGCGAGAAGGGGTGTGGTGACAGGCCGGACCCTCTCATCGCCTCCGGGGTCCCACAGGGAAGCCACGTTGCCGTCGAAGAAGAGGCGGTCAGCGGAGATTCTTTTTTTTTTTTTTTTCTCCTCCTCCTCCACGGTGGAAGCATCCGATCGGTCGGGGGCGGCCGGGTGGGAGGAGGCAGAGAGGAAGCAGCTGCCGCACCGCACTCCCTCTTTGACAGGCGCAGGAGGACGGAAGCAAGCTCGCCGCTCATGTCTACGGTAAGAGCCGTTTTATACCCACATTTGAACCGCAAACGTCCGCTTGTTGTGTCCCGTGTGAGCGTTGACTAGCGGTTGGGTTGAGCGGCTCCCTTCCGCGGGGAGCATCTTCGCTTTTTGTCGGGACTGCGCGGTTCGGACAGTGAAGTATCCATCCACGCACCCGGGGGCTTTATGCGAGGGACAGCCTACTTCATGTTCCGGTTGTTTTAGTTCGTGTTTAAACCACGGAGGTCGCTCAAGCTAAGGGGGCCGCGTGGAGCTCACCCGCAGCCGCCTCTGGTGGCAGGGAGGCGGGCGACGCGAGAGCCAGCGAGCCGGTTAGCTTGGAGCCGGTTAGCTAGCAGCAGTTAGCGCCGATGATACCGGAAGTGTTGCCTTCAAATGAAATTCTCTACTCGGGTTTTTGATTTGAAAATATGAATTCAATCAAACGTTGCAGTGAAACGGATCAAATTAGAGGCGAGTTTGTAGTCAAAAACGACCACCAAGTAGTAAGCAAGCTAGTAGCCATTTTCGGACGTTCTTTTTTCACAATTAATAAAAATGAAAAGTTTATAATTACGTGCTACATTCCCGTTCATGCTGTCGCAATACCAGAAGTGGCGTTCAGGTTCAAGTGAAAAATCCTGATTATTTTTCTCCAATATTGGAGAAAATATCTAAATCTGTCCTGTGTGTCAATCTAGCTAAGACGTTTTCATCCTGGGGGTGCTAAAAAAAAAAGCTACATTCAACCCTAATTGTGACAGTAGGATAGTGACGTCACTTCCGGGTACTTAAACGCACCAACTAGCTTGTGTGTCTTGTTGTGCCTTTGGGGTTAAAGTTTGAGGAATCCTGCAGAACTTCCCACACCAGTGCAGTTACCTTGAAGGGGTGGACTTGAGGGGCCTGACCCCCCCCCCCCCCCCCCCCCCCCCCCCCCCAATAAGACCGCATCCAAAACCAAAAACCAAAGGGGGACTAAAAGGGGGGGGCTCTGGTCTCATCTTCTCTTATGGAGACCACAGCTCCAGTCATGAAGGAGCACAAGTGGACACAATGTCCATTTCCACCGGTCACCTTGCACCGCCCCCCCATATCGCCCCCGCCCCCGCCCCCCCCATATGCTTTTAATAACCATGTGTGGCACGACTTTGAACCCTGGCAGAGAAGGGCGTGGCGTTAATAGCGTGTCACCTGCGAGGATTTACGGCTGTGGCGTCCCGATGGGACCAATGGCCTTCGTGCCCAACCCCCGCCCCCCTTACAGAGTCCTCCACGAGACAAGACCCCCACGTAAAGTCTTGGCTTCGTTTCCAGAGAGCTTCTTCGGTGCGTCGAGGAAAGTGAAGCACGGGAATACGACCGACCGACAGACAGACTGAAATCGGAGGCTTCGTTTCGAAAAAATCACGGGCGGGTGTCCGTTCCTCGCCAGGCGTAAGGGGACACCCGCTCGTGTCACCCGGGGTTGGGCGGTGTAATTACAGAAGCACTCTGCCGCCAGACATCATGTAAACACACAGACTGTCAACCCTAACTCTGTTAGCTAGTTAGCTAGCTAGCTAGCTAGCTGGCTAGTTAGCTAACTAGCATGTAATAGCTGTCAGTCCGTTTGCTATCAGGGACTTAGCACGCCTGACTACAGTGAACGTTTCTGCGTCTTTTGTTAGCTAGCGTCGGCTGCTGTTAGCATGCTGAGACGGCCATGTTGGACCGGCCACCGGTTCCATGCTGTTTTTCATCGTCCACTTGACTAAAAGCAAGCTAGCACCGCTCTAAATAACGTGTTTAAAGCGATTGCCCCCCCCCCCCCCTTTTTTTTTTTTGTGAGCGTCTGTAAAGCTCTCAGCCAGACCGCATCTGTTGAGCTCGGCCATGGCCTCCGCCGAGCGCCGCTGACCCGCTAATGGAGGGTTTGTGTGAGCGCCCAAAGGGCCGGGGGTGTGGAGGTGGGGGGCGGATGCCTTTTAAAGCGCTAGCAGCTCAAGCGTCTCTAAACGTGAATGACTTTGGCGTGCTGCTGTCAGGACGCATCCTAACCTGACCCGAGCGAGTCCTGGGAAAGTCCAGGCTAGCGGGCTTCATTTGGCATAACAGGAAGGGGCGGGGCCTCAGCGCCCCCCCCCCAGCAAGAATGAATGCATTCGTGAATATGTGAGCCACGACAATGATCGTTTCATTTACGTCTAATACATACCCCGCCCCCGTCCCTGGACACCCACCCCGTCACCGACCCCACCCTGACCCACGTGGGGCTCCCAAACAGCTGGACTGTCTGAAGCCGATCCAAAGGACTTGAACCGGAAAGATAGGATGAAGCTGGTGGATAAATCAAGCACACCCCTTTTTTTGTGCTCTGCAGTGCATAATTTCCTTCGAGGGGGGGCAAAGTCCCCAACCCCACCCTGACCCACGTGGGGCTCCCAAACAGCTGGACTGTCTGAAGCCGATCCTGAGGACTTGAACCGGAAAGATAGGATGAAGCTGGTGGATAAATCAAGCACACCCCTTTTTCGTGCTCTGCGGTGCATAATTTCCTTCGGGGGGGGCAAAGTCCCCAACCCCACCCTGACCCACGTGGGGCTCCCAAACAGCTGGACTGTCTGAAGCCGATCCTGAGGACTTGAACCGGAAAGATAGGATGAAGCTGGTGGATAAATCAAGCACACCCCTTTTTCATGCTCTGCAGTGTATAATTTCCTTCGGGGGGGGGCAAAGTCCCCAACCCCACCCTGACCCACGTGGGGCTCCCAAACAGCTGGACTGTCTGAAGCCGAACCAGAGGACTTGAACCGGAAAGATAGGATGAAGCTGGTGGATAAATCAAGCACACCCCTTTTTCATGCTCTGCAGTGTATAATTTCCTTCGGGGGGGGCAAAGTCCCCAACCCCACCCTGACCCACGTGGGGCTCCCAAACAGCTGGACTGTCTGAAGCCGATCCAGAGGACTTGAACCGGAAAGATAGGATGAAGCTGGTGGATAAATCAAGCACACCCCTTTTTCATGCTCTGCAGTGTATAATTTCCTACGGGGGCGGGGGGCAAAGTCCCTAACCCCACCCTGACCCACGTGGGGCTCCCAAACAGCTGGACTGTCTGAAGCCGATCCAGAGGACTTGAACCGGAAAGATAGGATGAAGCTGGTGGATAAATCAAGCACACCCCTTTTTTTGTGCTCTGCAGTGTGTAATTTCCTACGGGGGCGGGGGGGTCAAAACTAGCAACGCGGCCTTGTTTGGTCCCCCTCACAGGGGGGTTCGGCGTTTAGGCCGCCCTGCCGGGAATTTGCGGGGACGGGGATGGTGTGCAGAAAACGTGCTGATGTCAGGTCGGCCTCAGAGAAATGTAGCGGCGCCACCGCCGCCAAAAGTCTTCCCGTACGTTGGCGACGTGTCCCTGCTGCCACGGCGACCGCCAACCCGCCCGCGTGAAGTCACGTGAGCGGCGCTTTGTGCGGCGCAGCGACGACAGCGCAATAAAGTTGCGCTCGGTGGACTTTTATACGGACAGTAGTTTTCACGTGTTTAAACATTCACCTTATAAACCGCACTGGATCACTCATTATGTGCCCCGTCAACCCCCCCGTCCCCCCCCAGCATCCCATAGGACCTGGCCCCCGCCGCCGCTCCTCGTCCTATGAGTTGGCCCAAATAATTGCACACGCTCCATTACCGTGGCAAGCGGTCTCTTAATGAGGCTGCGTGGCGTGTCGTGTCGCATCTGGGTCACGGGGGACGCAGCTCGTGGGACAGACCCCCCGCAGGTGAGATATACGGGGGTGAGGGGCCGGCGACCCTCGGCGTGCTAAAACGGCTCGTAAAGCCCGAGTCAAACATTCAGTGACTCCAACGTGCGGTCTGTCAGCGGAGGATGGAATATGGCCGCTTCTTGGCGGGACCGGCAGCCCCGACTTGATGAAAGAAGCCATGTGACCCCCGAATGCTTATCAGGGGTCCCACAGCAGTGGGGTGGAAAAGCCCCCGATGTAGTCAGGCCTACTGGGAACACGCTGTCTGCAACATGATTGTCAATGTACTGGAAGAAGTACTTTGGGGGTACTTCATCTTCTTGTACTTCTGTCATGAAGAACAAATACCATGACATGACTACTAGTACATGACTACTACCAGGAATACCATGACATGACTACTACCAGGAATACCATGACATGACTACTAGTACATGACTACTACCAGGAAATACCGTGACCTGACTACTACCAGGAATACCATGACATGACTAGTACCAGGAAATACCATGATATGACTACTACCAGGAATACCATGACATGACTACTAGTACATGACTACTACCAGGAATACCATGACATGATTACTAGTACATGACTACTACCAGGAATACCATGACATGACTACTAGTACATGACTACTACCAGGAATACCATGATATGACTACTACCTGGAATACCATGACATGACTACTACCAGGAATACCATGACATGACTACTAGTACATGACTACTACCAGGAATACCATGATATGACTACTACCTGGAATACCATGACATGACTACTACCAGGAATACCATGACATGACTACTAGTACATGACTACTACCAGGAAATACCATGACATGACTACTAGTACATGACTACTACCAGGAAATACCATGACATGACTACTACCTGGAATACCATGACATGATTACTAGTACATGACTACTACCAGGAATACCATGACATGACTAGTACCAGGAAATACCATGACATGACTACTAGTACATGACTACTACCAGGAATACCATGATATGACTACTACCTGGAATACCATGACATAATTACTAGTTCATGACTACTACCAGGAATACCATGACATGACTACTACCAGGAATACCATGACATGACTACTACCAGGAATACCATGACATGACTACTACCAGGAATACCATGACATGACTACTACCAGGAATACCATGACATGACTACTACCAGGAATACCATGACATGACTACTACCAGGAATACCATGACATGACTACTACCAGGAATACCATGACATGACTACTAGTACATGAATACTACCAGGAATACCATGACATGACTACTACCAAGAATACCATGACATGACTAATAGTAGTAGTAGTAGTAGTAGTAGTAGTAGTAATACTCATTGGGACATTTAAAGGAAGATTGAATCTAGAAGACATGAGATGTTTTAGGACTGGTGGTCCTCCATCATGTTCTTCAGCTAGTTCATAGAACGTGTACATTCTTTAAGTATTTCTCCATATGTATACTTTATAACGCTTACTTGGAGTTTAAAATGAAGTTCTCACACTGAACTGCCCCCCCCCCCCTTTTTCCCCCCACAGGATCTACGTGAAGGCCGGGTCAAAGAAGCGGCGACCCGGCCGTCGGACCCCAGCGGCGGCGCCATGGCGTCCGTAGCGAAATACTACGCCGGCAAGAACGTTCTCATCACGGGGGCCACGGGCTTCATGGGCAAAGTCCTGGTGGAGAAGCTGCTGAGGTGCTGCCCGGAGGTCCGAGCGCTCTTCCTGCTGGTCAGACCCAAAGCCGGCCAGTCCATGCGGCAGAGGGTGGACGACATGATGAAGTGCAAGGTGAGCGGCCTTCCTCGTGCGCCCAGCGCCGTTCCAAAAATACCTGGGTGACTCGGCGGCCCCCCCACCCGAGGCCTGCTGAGGTCATGGAAAAGTTGAGTGGTGACGAGGCGCCTTCTCGGCACCTTTGGGGGCGCTGATGTCTGGAGGGGGAGGAGCCGGGCGGACGGCACGTTGTCATCAATATACTATATAGAATATTATATGTTTAATATGTCTAAAAGGTGAGGAATTACAATTTAAAAAATCTCAATTAAATACCAGGAATACCATGACATGACTACTAGTACATGACCACTACCAGGAATACCATGACATGACTACTAGTACATGACTACGACCAGGAATACCATGACATGACTACTAGTACATGACTACTACCAGGAATACCATGACATGACTACTAGTACATGACTACGACCAGGAATACCATGACATGACTACTAGTACATGACTACTACCAGGAATACCATGACATGACTACTAGTACATGACCACTACCAGGAATACCATGACATGACTACTAGTACATGACTACTACCAGGAATACCATGACATGACTACTAGTACATGACTACTACCAGGAATACCATGACATGACTACTAGTACATGACTACTACCAGGAATACCATGACATGACTACTAGTACATGACTACTACCAGGAATACCATGATATGACTACTAGTACATGACTACTACCAGGAAATACCATGACATGACTACTAGTACATGACTACCAGGAAATACAGTGATGTGACTACTAGTACATGACTACTACCAGGAAATACCATGACATGACTACTAGTACATGACTACTACCAGGAAATACCATGACATGACTACTAGTACATGACTACTACCAGGAATACCATGACATGACTACTAGTACATGACTACCAGGAAATACCATGACATGACTACTAGTACATGACTACTACCAGGAAATACAGTGATGTGACTACTAGTACATGACTACTACCAGGAATACCATGACATGACTACTAGTACATGGCTACTACCAGGAATACCATGACATGACTACTAGTACATGGCTACTACCAGGAATACCATGACATGACTACTACCAGGAATACCATGACATGACTACTACCAGGAATACCATCACATGACTACTACCAGGAATACCATCACATGACTACTAGTACATGACTACTACCAGGAAATACCATGACATGACTACTACCAGGAATACCATCACATGACTACTACCAGGAAATACCATGATATGACTACTACCTGGAATACCATGACATGATTACTAGTACATGTCTACTACCAGGAATACCATGACATGTCTACTACCAGGAATACCATGACATGACTACTACCAGGAATACCATGACATGACTACTAGTACATGACTACTACCAGGAAATACCATGACATGACTACTACCAGGAATACCATGACATGACTACTAGTACATGACTACTACCAGGAAATACCATGACATGACTACTACCAGGAAATACCATGACATGACTACTACCTGGAATACCATGACATGACTACTACCAGGAAATACCATGACATGACTACTACCTGGAATACCATGACATGATTACTAGTACATGTCTACTACCAGGAATACCATGACATGACTACTGGTACATGACTACTACCAGGAAATACCATGACATGACTACTACCAGGAAATACCATGACATGACTACTACCTGGAATACCATGACATG
This sequence comes from Doryrhamphus excisus, assembly GCF_030265055.1. NCBI lineage: Eukaryota > Metazoa > Chordata > Actinopteri > Syngnathiformes > Syngnathidae > Doryrhamphus > Doryrhamphus excisus. The sequence continues at coordinate 21,624,872 of NC_080472.1, read as the reverse complement.
ACTACTACCAGGAAATACCATGACATGACTACTACCTGGAATACCATGACATGATTACTAGTACATGTCTACTACCAGGAATACCATGACATGACTACTGGTACTACATGACTACTACCAGGAATACCATGACATGACTACTAGTACATGACTACTACCAGGAATACCATGACATGACTACTAGTACATGACTACTACCAGGAATACCATGACATGACTACTAGTACATGACTTGTTTTCTCATATAAAAAATATTTTTTAATTTTTCAGAATTTTTTCCTTTTTTTTTTTCCTTTTTTTAATGTTTTTTTTCTTCAACCCACAACAATACATTAGAATATATCACACCGGTGAGACATCAAAACATTGACAGCACATTGCATAGCATAAGCAGCTGTTGCCATGGCAACCGTCTGATTATTTCAAATTATTTTTAGAGAGACCCAGAGAGTCTGTTCCCGGCTGCCCTTGTCCCGTCCGGAAGAACGATTGCAAAGGCGACTCGGCAGGAGGGAGCTGATGTGGGAGGAGTGGGTGTGGCCAGCAAAGCATGACTCATCAGAAAAGGATGTCGGACATCTTAACATTGGCGGGACGCCGGCTGCGTACTGATGATGCTTTGCGGTGCGCTGGCGATGGCCTCAAACTGTCAGAGAATGAAAGTCGACCGCTTTCCAAGTTTCTCTCCTGCGGTTGTACCGCGTGTGTGCGTAGCTTTAAGGCTAATGGGGGGCGTGTCTATTGGAATGGATCATTGTCAGCACTCAGGGGCTTCGTTTTAGGATGTGTAGTGAAGCCTGCTGTCGGCCAGAGAAGGAAGTTCCTGCGCTTTTTCACGTTATCGTCGTCTGCTCTCCAAACAGGAAGTGATCTGTGGATTTTTCCAAATATTTCCGACGCTTGGCATTCCCGGTTCCGTTCTTAAAAAGTCCACCAACGGAGCGTCAGGTGCCAGATTCACGAGAAAGTAGCCTTTTCATCAAGCATCCCTACGTAGCACCTGTTGCTAGGTAACCGCCACAGATCCCGTCCCGCCGACCGTTCGATGGAGGCGGCGTCCGTCCATCCGTCCATACGTCCGTCCGGGTACACTGGGCCTCTATTTGCTTTGCGGAATGCCCTTTTTGCCCGCCTACTCGTGGAGTCTGCTTTCTCTAAACACTGCAAGCCCTGTGTTGGACGTTGGTGGAATTCCTCAGGAAGGGGGAGGAGCTTGTGCCGGTAAGGTAGGAGTGTGAATGGGGGGGGGTTAGGAGGTTATTGACTAGCGCTTTAGAGCAGAGCTGCTAAAAGCCTCACCAGATCATGACCACTACCAGGAATACCATGACATGACTACTAGTACATGACTACTACCAGGAATACCATGACATGACTACTAGTACATGACTACTACCAGGAATACCATGACATGACTACTAGTACATGACTACTACCAGGAATACCATGACATGACTACTAATACATGACTACTACCTGGAATACCGTGACATGACTACTAGTACATGACTACTACCAGGAATACCATGACATGACTACTAGTACATGACTACTACTAGGAATACCATGACATGACTACCAGTACATGACTACTACCAGGAATACCATGACATGACTACTAGTACATGACTATTACCAGGAATACCATGACATGACTACTAGTACATGACTACTACCAGGAATACCATGACATGTCTACTAGTACATGGCCATTACCAGGAATACCATGACATGACTACTAGTACATGACCATTACCAGGAATACCATGACATGACTACTAGTACATGACTACTACCAGGAATACCATGACATGACTACTAGTACATGACCATTACCAGGAATACCATGACATGACTACTAGTACATGACTACTACCAGGAATACCATGACATGAGTCGTAGTACATGACTACTACCAGGAATCCCATGACATGATGACTAGTACATGACTACTACCAGGAATACCAAGACATGACTACTAGTACATGACTACTACCAGGAATACCATGACATGACTACTACCAGGAATACCATGACATGACTACTAGTACATGACTACTACCAGGAATACCATGACATGACTATTACCAGGAATACCATGACATGACTATTACCAGGAATACCATTACATGACTGCGACCAGGAATACCATGACATGACGACTAGTACATGACTACTACCAGGAATAACATGACTACTACCAGGAATACCATGACATGACTACTAGTACATGACTACTACCAGGAATACCATGACATGACTACTACCAGGAGTACCATGACATGACTACTACCAGGAATACCATGACATGACTACTAGTACATGACTACTACCAGGAATACCATGACATGACTATTACCAGGAATACCATTACATGACTGCGACCAGGAATACCATGACAGGACTACTAGTACATGACTACTACCAGGAATACCATGACATGACTACTAGTACATGACTACTACCAGCAATGGTATCATGTCCCGCCCTCCCTTTGGTGAAGATCATGTATTCCTGAAGAGGTTTGCTCTCACTGAATAATGCATCCGTGTGACGAGAGCGTCTCACGCTCCGAGCTGCCGATGTAAAAGCTTCTGCTTTGCCAAACCATCCTTTCCGCTCCGACGCCACCGACGTTGCATTCAGGTGACGCTCGGTAGCAGGCAGCCGCCCCTCCCCAGACAGGCGGTCCGAGGGGAGCGCCGTGTAATTAGGTCGCAAATTATCTCGAGTTTATGGAATCTATTGGGACCCGGAATTTCAGACGCCATTGTTCCGGCTGTTTTTGCTGTTTCAGCTTCAACATGAGCTCACGGTGGAATGTTGGAAAAATACCACATTTTCCCACTTTATGTCCACTTGGGACGGATACTTTGGGTCGCTATGCACGCCAGATTGTTTAACATGACACACGAGACCATCCGAGGACAAACACAGACGGGAAGGGAAAACAGGACAAACGCCTTCCGTGTGCTCGTAACTTAAGACGTTATTGTTATTGTCCTGGTCATTGGGTTCTCGAGGCCTTGAATCTATCCTAGCTGGACTGTTCCCAAGACTTTTATCCGAGCCGGCTTCAGGATTGGATGGCTCTCGTCTAACAGAATAAATAAATAACCATAATGACGTTGGACTGGAAGAAGGCAAGTGAAGGTGGCAATGATGCCCCTAAACCTTGGGGGGAGTTTACCAACACCCCCAACAGCCTGCGTCCCTTGATCGTCTCTTCAAGTAGTCCCACCCTTCCATCCATCCAGCCATCCATCCATTCAACCATCCATCTATTCAACCATCCATCTATCCATCCATCCTTCCATTCAACCAACCATCCATTCAATCATCCATCCATCTATCCATCATCCATCCGTCCGTCTATCCATCCATCTATCCATCCATACTTCCATTCAACCATCCATCCATCTATCCATCTATCCATCTATCCATCCATCCATTCCACCATCCATCCGTCTATCCATCCATCCAGTTATCCATCTATCTATTCAACCATCCATCCATCTATCCATCCTTCCATCCATCCATTCAACCATCAATCATCCATCCATTCAACCAACCATCCATCTATTCATCATCCATCCGTCCGTCTATCCATCCATCCAGCTATCCATCCATCTATTCAACCATCCATCTATCCATCCTTCCATCCATCCATCTATCCATCCATTCATCCATCATCCATCCATCCATCTATTCAACCATCCATCTATCCATCCATCCTTCCATTCAACCATCCATCTATCCATCCATCCTTCCATTCATTCTTCCATCCATCTATCCATCCATCCATTCAACCATCCATCTATCCATCCATCCTTCCATTCATTCTTCCATCCATCCATCCATCCATCCATTCAACCATCCATCATCCATCCATTCAACCAACCATCCATCCATCTATCCATTCATCTATCCATCCATCTATTCAACCATCCATCCATCCATCCATCCATTCATATATCATCTGTATGTACATGATGGACAGTGATTCTATTTCCACCATGCTCCGAGAGCCACTCGGGGTCCGATGAGGCGGGGGTCAGGGGAGTATGTACTGGTGCGTGTGGTTGCACGGTGGCGGCGGTTGGGGGGAGCGGGGGCTGGTGGCCGTCACCCCCGCCGCCGCCATGTGAGTTGTCGGGCGAGTGAAGCGGCGTGGAAGTGGCCGACTGGCTGAGCTGGTAATCCTGGTAATGCTGGTGGTGGAGCAGGTGGGCGGGCGCGTGGCTGAGGAAGGCCTCCATGCGGATGACCGGGCGTCCAAAGTGAAAGGAAAGGCTGCGTTGTCTCGGGTTGCCATGCTGAAACCGAAGCCTCTTGAGGTGTCTAGTGTCTGTGAAAGTCCAACCGGCGGACACTTGAAGGCCTCTTAGTGAGATTTATTGCTCTCGTACTGATAAAAAGAAAAAAACGATGTCCTGTACATAGAAAGGACAAATGTTGCTCCCCAAGAAACGTCTCCAAGCATGACCTTGACGCTGCGGAGAGCAACACTGGGACTGTTGTTGTTATCCAGGACCGGTGACTGGCACCGCAGAGCCCACTCACAGTCCCACAGTGTCCTCCTCGGCCCCACAAAGAGCGCCGTTGAAGCCGACCCCAACGACCCCTGTACCACGCGTCATTATCTCTGCGTTGCTGCTTGTCTTCGTCTTGACGTTCCGGCTTGGGGGGCGGGGGGCACCCGGAAGCTTTGAGACAACTTGCAGAAGCTGATAAGCCACAAGCGCTCAAGATTAGCATTTTTGTTTTCCTTTTAGCATCAGTAGACAAGTGGTCAATGACTTATTGGTTCTAAGTCCCGCCCCATGCCCCTGCCAATCTTGCTCTAGTTTTTTTTAACCCATGTGTTTGCTACTCGCCGAAAGAGGCGCACCAAATTCCCTGGTGATTTGGGTCAACATGCTAAAGTTAGCTTGTTTGTTTTGTTGAGCTATGAGAGACTACTACCAGGAATACCATGACATGACGACTAGTACATGACTACTACCAAGAATAACATGACTACTACCAGGAATACCATGACATGACTATTACCAGGAATACCATGACATGACTATTACCAGGAATACCATTACATGACTGCGACCAGGAATACCATGACATGACGACTAGTACATGACTACTACCAGGAATAACATGACTACTACCAGGAATACCATGACATGACTACTAGTACATGACTACTACCAGGAATACCATGACATGACTATTGGTCCTAAGTCCCGCCCCATGCCCCTGCCAATCTTGCTCTAGTTTTTTTTAACCCATGTGTTTGCTACTCGCCGAAAGAGGCGCACCAAATTCCCTTGTGATTTGGATCAACATGCTAAAGTTAGCTTGTTTGTTTTGTTGAGCTATGTGAGTCCCACCTGTGGTGTTTAATGACCTGGTCATCGTCTGGTGTTTTCTTCGAAAAGTAACACATGTTACACAGTCAGGGTGCATGCCTTCACACCTATTCACCTTTTGGTGTTCACGTAACGATGCTCCCAGGGGTTTCCCACCAAGGCTGGGGAATCGATCCTGTGAAGGGATTCTCGAGTGGGCTAGAAATTCCGCTCCAGTCGGGCTACTTTTATGTCAACCAATCAACAATTTTCATGAACGTCAGTGGTTACGGCATGTTTGTATTAAAATGACAGTGGGCCTATGACGGATCCCAGGGGTGTCCCACCAAGGCTGGGGAATCAATCCCGTGAAGGGATTCTCGAGTGGGCTAGAAATTCCGCTACAGTCGGGCTACTTTTATGTCAACCAATCAACAATTTTCATGAACGTCAGTGGTTACGGCATGTTTGTATTAAAATGACAGTGGGCCCATGACGGATCCCAGGGGTTGCCCACCAAGGCTGGGGAATCGATCCCGTGAAGGGATTCTAGAGTGGGCTAGAAATTCCGCTCAAATCGCGCTACTTTTGTCAGCCAATCAATAATTTTCATGAATGTCAGCGGTTGGCACCTGTTACGGCATGTTTGTATTAAAATGACAGTGGGCCCATGACGGATCCCAGGGGTTTCCCACCAAGGCTGGGGAATCGATCCCATGTAGGGATTCTAGAGTGGGCTAGAAATTCTGCTCCAATTTATGTCAACCAATCAACAATTTTCATGAATGTCAGCGGTTGGCACCTGTTACGGCATGTTTGTATTAAAATGACAGTGGGCCTATGACGGATCCCAGGGGTTTCCCACCAAGGCTGGGGAATCGATCCCGTGAAGGGATTCTAGATTGGGCTAGAAATTCCGCTCCAGTCGGGCTACTTTTATGTCAGCCAATCAACAATTTTTATGAATGTCTGCGGTTGGCACCTGTTATGGCATGTTTGTATTAAAATGACAGTGGGCCTATGACGGATCCCAGGGGTTTCCCACCAAGGCTGGGGAATCGATCCCGTGAAGGGATTCTAGAGTGGGCTAGAAATTCTGCTCCAATTTATGTCAACCAATCAACAATTTTCATGAATGTCAGCGGTTGGCACCTGTTACGGCATGTTTGTATTAAAATGACAGTGGGCCTATGACGGATCCCAGGGGTTTCCCACCAAGGCTGGGGAATCGATCCCGTGAAGGGATTCTAGATTGGGCTAGAAATTCCGCTCAAATCGGGCTACTTTTGTCAGCCAATCAACAATTTTCATGAATGTCAGTGGTTACGGCATGTTTGTATTAAAATGACAGTGGGCCTATGACGGATCCCAGGGGTTTCCCAAAAATGCCTTTTTTTTGGGGATTGTTGGGGAATTATAGACTAAAACAGAAATTGTGCTCCAATCCGGCTTTGGTACGGTGGTTTCCGTGTGCGAGTGTGTGGTCGTGTCATCCCAAAGGGAATTGTGGGTAATGCGATGTTGACATTATTAACAGGAAGTGACACACGCTGCAGAGAATCAAGCATACTACTTTTTGGGAACATTTCATTGCTTCACACGACACCTCCCCGGATCACCGGCCGGCCGGCCCGCGTCGGCGCCAGCTGCTGGCTCACTGTTTGCATTACATAACACTTAGCTGCCTCGTACCGCCACGCCACGCCCCCCCTCCCTCCACCCTGCACCCCCATCTGGTTTCCAGGCGATGGCCTTACTACCGCGCACACATTTGGGGAAGGGCGGCATCACAGAAGCGGAGAAGAGGAGATGTACGCAAACGGCGAGCACGAAAGCAAACAGCTGTCCGAGTCGGCATCTGTCCCCCTTCAGCACTTAGCGGGACAGCTGACACGCACACACACACACACACACGGAGCGGGAACGTCGTAATGCCGCAGCTGCACCGAGCAAAGCAGCGGGGGGGAAAACATCCGACTGGTGCTCTATCTTCCTCGTTGCCCTCGGCAACCCGTTCTGCTCGCTTGGCCGACAAAAGAATACGACTCTTATCGGGCCGGGAGCGTTGTGTGTGTGTGTGTGCGAGCCGAGTTCACTTAATCCCTCCCTGCATGTCGGAATGTCAGCCGTCCGCTGAGCCAACACAGGCGTAAACAGGTGCAGTCGCACCGGAGGGAGGAAAGTGGGACTGCTGCACCAAGCAGATGGGAACTGCTGAGAAAAGCACAAATGAATACGAGTGTGGGAAAAAAAAATGGCGTCTGCAACTCGGAGTGACGTGGTTAAGTGTAAGAGAAATGGAGGCTAACTCCTGGATGTGCTGCATTCACAGTCATCGGGGAAGAACGCCGCTCACGGACATCCGCCGTATACCCGAGATTCGGGGTTGAACAAAACACCGACAAGAGACTTGAGGGCATTTTCACGAGTTGAAGGGAAAAATGGAACGGAGAGGCAGTTGAGGCTCAGAGCTAAACTTTTGGCGTGAAGCTGCATAAATGAATACATTAAAAATACACATGGAATCTGATGGGTAGCCAAGGTTAGCTTAGAGGTGGGCATTTGTGTCCATGTTTAAATGGATCAGAATGGCAGTCGAGGCTCAGAGCTAAACTTTCGGCGTGAAGCTGCATAAATGAATACATTGAAAATACACATGGAATCTGATGGGTAGCCAAGGTTAGCTTAGAGGTGGGCATTTGTGTCCATGTTTAAATGGATCAGAATGGCAGTCGAGGCTCAGAGCTAAACTTTTGGCATGAAGCTGCATAAATGAATACATTAAAAATACACATGGAATCTGATGGGTAGCCTAAGGTTAGCTTAGAGGAGGGCATTTGTGGATATGTACAGCAAGGTTCTCTGTGTTTAAATGGATCAGAATGGCAGTCGAGGCTCAGAGCTAAACTTTTGGCGTGAAGCTGCATAAATGAATACATTAAAAAATACACATGGAATCTGATGGTTAGCTTAGAGTTGGGCATTTGTGGATATTTACAGCAAGGTTCTCCGTGTTTAAATGGATCAGAATGGCAGTCGAGGCTCAGAGCTAAACTTTTGGCACGAAGCTGCATAAACGAATACATTGAAAATACACATGGAATCTGATGGGTAGCCCAAGGTTAGCTTAGAGGTGGGCATTTGTGGATATTTACAGCAAGGTTCTCCGTGTTTATATGGATCAAAATGGCAATGGAGGCTCAGAGCTCAACTTTTGGCACGAAGCTGCATAAATGAATACATTGAAAATACACATGGAATCTGATGGTTAGCCCAAGGTTAGCTTAGAGGTGGGCATTTGTGGATATTTTCCAGCAAGGTTCTCGTGTTTAAATGGGCCAGAATGGCAGTGGAGGCTCAGAGCTAAACCTTTTGGCATGAAAGTGGAACTGAATTAAATGAAATAGTCTTTCCTGTAGAGAACTACTCGTGTATTGACATGAATTGTGATGGTTAGTAGACAAATTAGCTCATTTTGCCAGCCTTGGGAACCTCGCTCCATTCATGTTTAGAGTGTTTTTCTGTAGTATCTTTTCACAGCAGCCCGTTTAGGCATGCCACTGTTGACAGCTGAGGCTCAGATTTATCTAAACAGGCTGGGGGCGAGCATTTGAGGACATTTCCAACACTGCGCTGTGTATCTACACGTCGTACATGAAGGAAGACATGGATCAGAAAGGCAGCGGAGGCTCAGAGCTAAATTTGTTGACTTAAACTAGAACAGAGCAGTTTGAAAAACTGAAATCCTTGTTGAGAAATCGCAACATATCGGTCCAAAGTTGTAGGGGTCGAAATGAGCTAATTTTGCCTGCCTGGGGAACCTCACTCCATTCACGTATCGCATTGACAGTATTTCCTTTCTACCGCAGCCCATTTAGGCAGGGCGCTGAGGGTTGATCTAAACTGACTAGAGGCGGGCATTCGAGGACATTTCCAACACTGCGCTGCTTGTTTACACATCATTACATGAAGTAAGACATGGATCAGAAAGGCAGCGGAGGCTCAGAGCTAATTTTGTTGACCGAAGCTAGAACAGAGCAATTAGAAAAATTGAAATCCTTCCTGTTGAGAAATCGCAACATATAGGTCCAAAGTTGTAGGGGTCGAGATGAGCTAATTTTGCCAGCCTGGGGAACCTCACTCCATTCACGTATCGCATTGTACCGCAGCCTATTTTGGCAGGCCACTGAGAGTTGATCTAAACCGGCTAGAGGCGGGCATTTGAGGACATTTCCAACACTGCGCTGCGTATTTACACATCATTACATGAAGGAAGACATGGATCAGAAAGGCAGCGGAGGCTCAGAGCTAATTTTGTTGACCGAAGCTAGAACAGAGCAATTAGAAAAATTGAAGTCCTTCCTGTTGAGAAATCGCAACATATAGGTCCAAAGTTGTAGGGGTCGAGATGAGCTAATTTTGCCAGCCTGGGGAACCTCACTCCATTCACGTATCACATTGACAGTATTTCCTTTCTACTGATCTAAACTGATCTAAACTGACTAGAGGCGGGCATTCGAGAACATTTCCAACACTGCGCTGCTTATTTACACATCATTGAAGGAACATGAAGGAAGACATGGATCAGAAAGGCAGCGGAGGCTCAGAGCTAATTTTGTTGACTTAAACAAGAAAAGAGCAATTTGAAAAACTTAAGTCCTTCTTGTTGAGAAATCCCAACATATAGGTCCAAAGTTGTAGGGGTCGAGATGAGCTAATTTTGCCAGCCTGGGGAACCTCGCTCCATTCACGTATCGCATTGTACCGCAGCCTATTTTGGCAGGCCACTGAGAGTTGATCTAAACCGGCTAGAGGCGGGCATTTGAGGACATTTCCAACACTGCGCTGCGTATTTACACATCATTACATGAAGGAAGACATGGATCAGAAAGGCAGCGGAGGCTCAGAGCTAATTTTGTTGACCGAAGCTAGAACAGAGCAATTAGAAAAAATTGAAATCCTTCCTGGTGAGAAATCGCAACATATCGGTCCAAAGTTGTAGGGGTCGAGATGAGCTAATTTTGCCAGCCTGGGGAACCTCACTCCATTCACGTATCACATTGACAGTATTTCCTTTCTACTGATCTAAACTGACTAGAGGCGGGCATTCGAGGACATTTCCAACACTGCGCTGCTTATTTACACATCATTGAAGGAACATGAAGGAAGACATGGATCAGAAAGGCAGCGGAGGCTCAGAGCTAATTTTGTTGACTTAAACTAGAACAGAGCAATTTGAAAAACGTAAGTCCTTCTTGTTGAGAAATCCCAACATATCGGTCCAAAGTTGTAGGGGTCGAGATGAGCTAATTTTGCCAGCCTGGGGAACCTCGCTCCATTCGCGTATCACATTGTACCGCAGCCCATTTAGGCAGGCCAATGAGAGTTTATCTAAACCGGCTAGAGGCGGTCATTTGAGGACATTTCCAGCAATGCGTTCTGCGTATAAACGTCATATATGAAGGAAAAATTGGACGAGTGTGGCGGTTCAGAGATAAGGTCAGGTTAGTATGCTAATTCCTCCTTACTTTCATTTTTTTTTTTTTTTTAACAGCTGTTTGACCGCGTGCGAGAGGACGACCCAGACTTCCACCAGAAGATCGTGCCCGTCAGCAGCGAGCTGACGCAGCCCGGCCTCGCCATCAGCGAGGAGGACGCCGCCAAGCTCGCCGACTGCATCAACATCGTCTTCCACTGCGCCGCCACCATCCGCTTCGACGAGCCGCTCAAGTGAGGAACACCGCTGTGGACTTTTTAACGTGTTTTTTTTTTTTTGTGTGTGTCATTTGCGGAAGTTGGTGCGTGAACACATGAGGAAGTAGCAAACAATGAAAGTTTCCGGTTTTCTTCACCGGCGACAGTAGCGCCGAGAAGGAAGTGGTTTGGAGTAGAAAGTGACGACCGTGCCTTGCTTCCAGGCACGCCCTGCAGCTCAACGTGATCGCCACCCAGCAGCTCCTCGGCCTGGCTCAGCGCATGCGCCACCTGGAGGCCTTCATCCACATCTCCACCGCCTATGCAAACTGCAACCGCAAGCACATCGACGAGGTCATCTACCCGCCGCCCGTCGAGCCCCGGAAGCTCATTGAGTCCCTCGAGTGAGTGAACGGGGACGAACATCACGAAAATTATGACATCATACCGATATATCCGACATAAAAAACAGATCTGATTACAAATATTTTTTTAATGCTACAATGAGGCGATATAATGTCCAGGTGAGCAAATCAAGTGCTCCTTTTTTTTTTTTATCCTGCCTGTGATGTCACTGTCACTTTCAAACATTCCGAGGAAGACATTTTGCAAGTTAGTCGTACCAAATGCTCCATTAGGAGAGGAAAAGAGCACACCCGAAAAGTGCAAATGGTTTTGTCCGAAACCTCCATGGCGTCAGAGGGGCTGCTCCGAGAGTGTGCCCGAATACAGTGCACCATTTTGGGACACAGGAGGTGGCTGCTCGCCTCTACTCTGGTTCTCCTGATACTAGTGATGTCATCATATTTTTATAACAATACAGTTACATCGAAATTCGAAAAGTAGATCTCGTTATGAGTAGAAAGAAATCTCGTTTTCGGGACCATGTCGGTGGTTGGGATCTGTGAAATATCGTAACTGTGTTAATATCCCGTCCCTTCCTGCACCTCAGGTGGATGGACGACGGCATCGTGCGCGACATCACGCCGCGGCTCATCGGCGACCGGCCCAACACGTACACGTACACCAAAGCCCTGGCGGAGTACGTGGTGCAGCAGGAGCAGGACAAGCTCAACATCGGCATCATCCGCCCCTCCATCGTGGGCGCCAGCTGGCAGGAGCCCTTCCCGGTGAGTCCACCTCGCCACCCGTGGGCGGATATCGATAGCGTTTTTTTATTTATTTTTAAGTGGCGTAGAGGCTAACGACCACTTCCTGTTGTTGCGGCCAAATGTTAATTAAGCACAGTCATTTCATTGATGACATTTTTTTCCTTGGGGTTGAGCAGTATCGAGACACAAAGGGGCTAAGTACACAGCCCTGAGGGACGCCTCCATTCACCAGACAGGGTGGATATCGATAGCGGTTTTTATCCTAAGTGGCGTAGAGGATCAGGGATTGAATTGGTCGGAAAAGGGAAGTGAGTTTTAGAGACGCCGACCAATTAAATGTCACGGCGGGAAAGTTCGCCGGAAGGCCAGCGGACGGGTGGCGAGGAGGACTCGGATGCTAACGGCCCAGCGCCTGCGGCTTTAAATTGCTTTCATCATCCATCGCCGTCTGGCGGAGTTCGTCTTGTGGGCGGGGTTACGCCGGCGGGGACCTTGGGTGAGAGTGGCGCTTCGTAGCATACCCGTCTAGTCGACTGCGTGCTTTTAACGGCAAAACATCAGCCGTGAACTTTTTTTTGGCATGACCGACCCGGGCGACCTCGAACACAGCATCGCGCGATCCACCTTTTCAATAATGGGCGTCCCCGTTGGGGGGTGTGGCCTCTTCTCCCCCCCAGCTTTTCCGCCTTGTCGTTCTCACCGGACTCGGCACGCTTGCTGCTGTGTCTGGGAGTCATCCATTTTTAATGGCGTCTAATTGACAATCACCGCTACTACAATGGCTACCGCCCGCAGGAAGTAACCTGATCCACGCACACGCACGCATATGTGCTCGTGTGGGCATGCCTTTTTTTTTGACCTGTTCTTTCTGCAGGGCTGGATTGACAACTTCAACGGACCAAGCGGAGTCTTTATTGCTGTAAGTCGGACTCACGCACACGCACGCACGCACACACGCACACGCACAATTTGACATCCTGTTGTGAAACGGTGACAGGCCGGCAAAGGGATCCTCCGCACCATGCGGGCCAACAACGACGCGGTGGCCGACCTGATCCCGGTGGACGTGGTCATCAACCTGACGCTGGCGGCGGGCTGGTACACGGCCGTGCACAGGCCCAAAACGGCGCTGGTGTACAACTGCACCACCGGCGGCATCAACCCGTTCCACTGGGGCGAGATCGGTACGTACGCGGGCGGCCGGGATGCTGGGATGCCGTCGTTTTCCTGTTTCCTGTCAGATTAGCGCGTGCGTGGAAATTGCTACCAGATGGCTTTCTGCGGGGCGGGATTAGGCCTCATCATCATCATCATCATCATCGTCGTCGCTGTTACGAAAGACAACCCCCCGCCCCCCCTCCCCCAAACGTGTTCCAAAGTGACTGTCCATCCCCGCCATCTTTATCTTTTCTTTCCTTTAAACGTCTTGGAGGGCCTCCAGCCTGCTGTCGCATCGCATCTGGTCATCTCTGCCCCCCCATCCCCCCCCGACCCCCCCTCCGCAACCGCCACAGACATCTGTTGCCATGGTAACAGAGGCCCCGTGTTGCGTGCTGTGTGTGTGTGAGTGATGTAATGTCAGCAGTCACGTGGCACCCCTCTTTCTGTATAACGGGGGCGGGCGGAGGGGGGGCCCGGCGGCGGCGGCGGCGGCGGCCCTCGTTATTCCCACGGAAGTTTGGCGCAAGGCGCCGTGTGTTAGCCTCCTGGCTATAAACGTCACGCCGACAAAATCAGCCGCCATTTTTAATCAAAGACAAAGGACGTCCGATGGCGGTCCACTTCAGCAATCGAATGAACGCCGTTTATCGGTGAATTTGTCGGGCGTCGCTATTACGTAATGAACGACCGGGCGTGTGATTTTTGTGCGTGTGCGCAGAGCACCACGTGATGTCGTCCTTCAAGAGGAACCCTCTGGATCAGGCCTTCCGCAGGCCCAACGCCAACATCACGTCCAACTATCTCATCAACCAGTACTGGATCCTGGTCAGCCACAAGTTCCCCGCCCTCATCTACGACCTGGTCCTGCGTCTCTCCGGACAGAAGCCGCAGTAAGACCGCGACGCGGCGAATTGTCGCGGCGGAACGAGCGAAGGTCCTGACCTCTGTTCTCTCCCATCTCCAGGATGATGCGCATCTTCAACCGTCTGCACAAAGCCATCAGCCTGCTGGAGTACTTCAGCAGCCAAGACTGGGAGTGGAACTCCGACAACATGAGCATGCTGATGGCTCACCTCAGCCCGGAGGACCGCAAGGTCCGGCTCTTTTTCTCACAAATATGCACCGTTACCAGCTGTTGGTTACCTTTTTTTTTTTTTTTTAAACAAAACATCTCTAAAAAGTCCTCAAGCGTGCGTGTCTTTCTCGCAGACGTTCAACTTTGACGTGCGCCAGCTCAACTGGCCCGAGTACATCGAGAACTACTGCATCGGCACCAAGAAGTACGTCCTGAACGAGGACATGTCCGACATTCCCGCCGCCAGACAACACCTGAGGAAGTAAGTTGACGTAAAGCAGGGGGGTGCTCATTAAGTCGATCGCGATCTACCGGTCGATCGCGGAGGTGGTACTGGTCGATCGCTGGTCGATCGCGGCGTGACATTAAAAAAATATCCCAGCATCAATGCCGTCACTTGATTGACATACAGGGCAGCCATTCAGATGACAACTGAATGTTGCCCTTCGGGCGACCAATCAAATCAAACGACGTCTCTAAGTGCAGCAGAACTTACGATGTCAGCCTATCATCCATCCCCGTTACTTGATTGACATACAGGACAACCAATCAGATGACAACTGAATTTTGACCTTTAGGTCACCGCTCATGCGTAAACAACGATGCAAAGTGCTAAGCTAGTCGGCGAATTGCGTCAGATTTTAAATCCCTCGCTAAAGTTTATGGTCACTAAAATGAGTGAAGGAGCTGGACCAAGTAAAAAGGCAAAAACTGGACCAAGTAAAAAGGCAAAAAACATATCACTTCCATACGGATATGGAATATTATACGGATATTATGATACGGATATTATCCATGACTGATAAACATTTGGAAGTGTGCTTGAGGCTGGCTATCAGCAGCTACTGTCCGGACTATGCATCCCTGGCTGGTTCAATTCAGTGCAAGTCATCAAAGTAAACTCAGGTAATTACAAAAAATGTTAATAGTTAATTATGTGTGTTTTGCAATATTGGCTCATTTGGTTATATAAGGTACATCAACATACATTGTACGTACAAATAATCCTCAATACATTTGAAAATAAATAGATGTTTTGCATTTTTGTAGTGGGTAGATCATTTTGACTCGGTCATTTTAAAAGTATGAGCACCCCTGACGTAAAGCAAGGAAAATAACATGACCTGACTCAACTGCGCCCTCTGCTGGCCGCCGCCAAGTAGTCAACTCTATGATGCTTCCATTGTCTCAATGTGGCGTTACCGTGACGACTAACAACAAAACAAATGCTATTGATCCAACTGCTTATGTTCACAATCATTTTGTAATAGTCGCAGAGCTAATTAAATATCATATCATTTAAAATATCATATATAAAAATAATATGATTAGAAATGATCATTTAAGGCTGCGCGGCGGTCGTGTGGTTAGCGCCGGGTTCGATTCCACCCTCAACCATCTCTGTGTGGAGTTTGCATGTTCTCCCCGTGCATGCGTGGGTTTTCTCCGGGTACTCCGGTTTCCTCCCACATTCCGAAAACATGCTAGGTTAATTAGCCACTCCAAATTGTCCATAGGTATGAATGTGAGTGTGAATGGTTGTTTGTCTATATGTGCCCTGTGATTGGCTGGACCCCGCCTCTCGCCCAAAAGACAGCTGGGATAGGCTCCAGCACCCCCTGCGACCCTCGTGAGGATAAGCGGTAGAAAATGGATGGATGCTCATACTTGGCTGCACGGCGGTCAAATGGTTAGCACGCAGACCTCACAGCTCGGAGACTCAGGTTCGATTCCACCCTCAACCATCTTTGAGTGGAGTTTGCATGTTCTCCCCGTGCATGCGTGGGTTTTCTCCGGGTACTCCGGTTTCCTCCCACATTCCGAAAACATGCTAGGTTAATTAGCCACTCCAAATTGTCCATAGGTATGAATGTGAGTGTGAATGGTTGTTTGTCTATATGTGCCCTGTGATTGGCTGGACCCCGCCTCTCGCCCGAAGACACCTGGGATAGGCTCCAGCACCCTTGTGAGGATAAGCGGTAGAAAATGGATGGATGCTCATACTTGGCTGCACGGCGGTCAAATGGTTAGCACGCAGACCTCACAGCTCGGAGACTCGGGTTCGATTCCACCCTCAACCATCTTTGAGTGGAGTTCGCATGTTCTCCCCGTGCATGCATGGGTTTTCTCCGGGTACTCCGGTTTCCTCCCACATTCCGAAAACATGCTAGGTTAATTAGCGACTCCAAATTGTCCATAGGTATGAATGTGAGTGTGAATGGTTGTTTGTCTATATGTGCCCTGTGATTGGCTGGCCGGCCACCAGTCCAGGGTGTACCCCGCCTCTCGCCCGAAAAGCGGTAGAAAATGAATGAATTAATTAATATATTGATGAGAAACATTTCTCACGATAATCACTATAAAGCTGACCTTTAACGACCTCTAAACGAGTCCTGAAATTTTGAAACTTATAGAATTTTTTACAGAATTTTGTATTTACATTTTGATCTTCGTTCTTGCGGCGGGTGCAGGCTGAGGAACATCCGCTACACCTTCAACACCCTGCTGGTGGTCTTCATCTGGAGGGTCTTCATCGCCCGCTCCCAGATGGCCCGGAACATCTGGTACTTTGTGGTCAGCCTGTGCTTCAAGTTCCTGTCCTACTTCCGCGCGTCCAGCACCTTGACCAACTGAGGAGTCTTTCTTCCTGCTCGCCGGACTCTCGGGCGGGGCGGGGCGGGGCCGAGCCAGCGTGGACCAGCGAGGACGACACGGGTGCAGAACGCCAGAACTTGTCCACACACACACACACACAAGACACACACACTCGAAAGTTATCCATTGGATACGTTGTTCCCCTCTCTTAATATATGCAACAATTCCTGGCGTCGTCATGGTTACTGCATACTTGCCTTCTGCTTCTTTTACTTGAAACGCGTTAACGGAGGACTTTTTTTTTTTTTTTTAAATGAAACCAGAGGATAGCCAAGTCGTCTTTGAGGCGATTCGGATATCCGCACGTCTTGTACTCGTACTTGTACCTACTGCCTTTTCCAAGATGGAAGCATCGTTTGTCTGGAGGCCAGCCCCCCCCCCTCCCTCCCTGACCGTCTTTTTCCCCGTTAGCGACTCTGTACAGCGATTTGTACTGACACTGCGTTTACTACTTTTTCATCTTTGTACTCGACCCGGAGCTCCATGCGCTGCGACTCAAGGTTGCGTTGGAAGGAGAAGGAAAAAAAACAAAAAGCGCGGGGTTTATTTGCGTCGACAGCCGAGCGAGGCTAACGACCACTTCCTGTTGTTTACGGCCAAATGTTAATTAAGCACAGTCATTTCATTGATGCCATTTTTTTTTTTTTCCTCAAGGCAAGCGGCTTGGGGTTTTGAGCAGTATCGAGACGCAAAGGGGCTAAGTACACAGCCCTGTGGGACGCCTCCATTCACCAAACAGGACCTGCGTCTTTTTTAGTTTGTTCTTACATATTCTATTCCTGATTTGGAAGATGTGTAAATAGTTTATGGTTCTTCGAAACCACCAAAAAAAAGGGAGCGTAGGAAAGCGACGGCGTCGAACGTAACGTGACAAAGTAGCGTTCTTCGGCAACACAGCCACGAGCCGC
This sequence comes from Doryrhamphus excisus, assembly GCF_030265055.1. Lineage (NCBI taxonomy): Eukaryota > Metazoa > Chordata > Actinopteri > Syngnathiformes > Syngnathidae > Doryrhamphus > Doryrhamphus excisus. The sequence continues at coordinate 21,606,922 of NC_080472.1, read as the reverse complement.
TGAGAGGGAAAAAGGGATGAAATGTTTATGCAAAGTTTATTTTTTACCAGCCAAAAAAAACAAAAAAAAGTGTTTGATCCCGAGCTTGTCGCGGTGTGGTCACGCGGGACGAGCGCCGACGCCGCAAACACGATCAAGGACTTCATCTCATTCCATCTGACGTTTGAGCGTGTCTGCTCCGCCGTGCTTCATTCAAGTGTGAAATAAACCAAACCAGAGCGACAACCTACCACGTCCATGCCGCTTTTTTTTTTTTTTTTTTTTTTTTTGCCGTGGGTGGCCACTACATTAGGAACATCTGCCATCTCGGGGAGCTACAACTACAAACACAAACTCCATCCTGATTCATTTATCCCAAACGTACCCTGAGACAGTTTACGTCATAGGGAAAATTGATTGGATTATTTATAGACGTGTTTATTGGATGTGCTAAGCAGAAGTAATCAAGAAAGGTTGATTTATAAACTTAATTTTTGCAATATTTGCAAAAAAATATGCCTTTTCTACTGCTTTTCTACACTTTCTGGGGCAGGGGAATTAATAATGGATAAATACTGACACCTAGTGGCCAGAATACGTACTTCAATTCTTAAATGCTACACTGACGTTTGACCACTGATTGATATTCACGCAGTATATTTCATATTTATATATCAAATTATTTACTGTATATGTTTACCGTCTGCCATGAAGCGGTATTTTATTTTTAAAGCAAATATTACTTTATTCGTACGTTCCACTTCCGTCGCGTAAAGTTATTAACGCCGTATTTCATCAAATGTAATTGAACTGCACCACTATTGCGTCATCACTACGCCTTATAAATGGCGCCGGGGCAGGGCTAGCTTCCGTGTTGTTGCGGCTGCGCCGTGACGTCAATGACTTACGTACGACATACAGGCGTTATATGCAGCTCATCCCCTAGATGGCGCTGCTGCATCGAGGTGAATTATCCTGATGATGCAATTTCCAGGAATGTGATGCGTGTCCAGCTGTGGGAGGGTTTGTTCTTTAAAGACAGCAGAGTCAGGTTGTTTTGGGGCTTTTTATGGCTTTTTTGTAGCATATTAGTTTGACTGAAATTAATTGACAAGAAGTGGGAGGGACGACACAAGAAAATAAACAGTTTAAATAAAATAATTTGTTATTAGTATTTAGCAAAATAAACCCGTTATGTTAAGCACATAAAATATCTCTTTAATGCGTACTTTGCACTCACGTAATCATCTTTTGTCATATTTGTTCCCAAAATGGACATTTGGAAAGTGACGTCAGAGGAGGGATTGCCTCGAATGGCCGGGGATCTTCGTGAGCGCTCGGGCTCCCCATTCGGCTATTTCCGGCTACTGGGCTAAACTCTCCGCCCCTCGTCGTCCCTGCGTTGTTTGGGGACAGTAGCAAGATGGCGGCGGCCCCGCTGTACTGTGTCTGCCGGCAGCCCTACGATGTGAGCCGGTTTATGATCGAGTGCGACATCTGCAAGGACTGGTTCCACGGCAGGTATGTGGGGTAGGGCGTTTCCTCGGCTGCGAGGTCCACCCGAGACGATAAACACCCGTGGTTTCTTTTAAGAAAGGCGACGGTTGACTTAGCTGTGGACCGGTGGCTAAGTTAGCTTAGCTAGCAACTGGCGACGGGGTCTTTAAACCGTCTATCCATCTTTACTGAACACTGGGCTTCTTTTCCTAGAAAGCAGCGTGTATTTTTCTCTGAATGCGTGTCTAACGCAACAACAATATGCGTTAATTGTATATTTTCCTGTAAGGTAACATTAATGACAAAAGAAGTACTTTTAGGAGCTGAATCTTTTATCGTCGAGCGGTTGTCAGTGTGAGTGATCGTCATCTACAAAGGCGGCGTGTTTAGCACCCGAAATCACTCCACTCCTATCTGATATTTTAATATCTTTATCCGCTTTAAATACGGACCGCGTTGTGTCGCGGGAGATTGTTTACGGGGATGTCGCTGGACTTTTAACGTATTTCCACTCCCGGAGCAACTTCCCCTTATGGTGACACATTGTTAAGCGTGGCCCGGTAATATTGTGTTAAAATATAAAACGGGTAGATAATGTGTAACTTATAAACAGGGGCTTTATTGTGTTGTTTTTCTTTTGACGCGAAAGGCGACGTTTGAGAACAAGGACCTTGTTATGGTGGTCTTTTTGATTGACAGCCGTAGAAATTTAAATCCCCCCCCCCTCTCCTTGCCATGCGCATGGCCTGGGGGGCTCCTCTAGTGGTGAGAATGGGAACTGCGCGTAGGACTTTTTGTTCTGTTTGGTTGTTTTGAGCTGTGCAAAACATTAGCAAAAAAATGTTTTACTCATTTATTTAGTATAATTGGACTCAATATTGAACTCAATTGTCCGAATTAGAGATAATGTTTCAAAATGCTACAAATTCTAAAGCAGCTATATATTATCCCTCCTCTTGTGTTAGGGTCGGCATTGACCCGTTTTACATTATAATGCATAAAAAGAATCACATAACATTTGTTTATTGCATCAAGGCTTTTTCACTTTGTCAGGAAACGCTATTTCAACAAAATAAAACCAAAAAAATAATTTTTACTACATTTTAAAATGGTCTAGTTGAAATTCTGACCACTGTCCGGTTATAATAATATGACTATAAAGCAGAGGTAGGGAACCTATGGCTCGGGAGCCAGGTAGGGCTCGTTTGATGACTGTATCTGGCTCTCAAGCATTTCTTACCACAATAAAAATGCATTTTTGCTAACATTTTAAAGTAAACCATCACAGAAATGACTGTTAAAAATAATATTCAAAATCAACAACTTTCTTATGCATTTTAATCCACCCATCTATATTCTACTGCAATACGGCCAACCATATCTATCTTTCCTGATGATATTTTCCAGGTCAAACACCAAAACTTGATTATTACTGGGTAATGCTGTAGTCTACCTCGGTCATTGAGATGTCAAAAAAACATGTAAATGTAAACTTTCCTCCTTTAGTCAAATAGCTAAAGCTGCAGAACCAAGCCTTCTGGTGAAGATGGCCAAAAGAATGAAATACGTGTACTGAATACGGTTCAAAACTATGCAGCAGCAGAAGTTGCATTAATGGCAGCAAGTATTTGATTTATTATTAGACACTGCGCTGCTCACGAAAGTATGCTGGCCACACCCCCTTGGCGTGGGGTAGTGTGCCTGGTCTACATAATTAGAGCCCATTATATCTAAAACTGTTGGTCTTACATAAAAATGCACACATTGTATTGCATTCAAAATGTATATGGCTCTCACAGATACACATTTTAAAATATCTGGCCTTCATGGCTCTCTTAGCCAAAAAGGTTCCCGACCCCTGCTATAAAGCAATATTTTGTAGCCACAACTGAAATCATAAGTGCACAATTAGCCAACACAATGACAACCAGCTCATTTTCTCATCATGTAAGCTTCAGGGGATTCTCATTTTGACCGTTTTTCCCGTTTACCATGTGAGATGAATTCACTCATTAGAATGGCTGATTTCACATTTACAATTTGGATCATGGAGAAAAAAAAACGACAAGAAGTACAGTGAACCAGGATCTGGACCTTTGGATAACTTTTTCTAACTTGTCTTGACATTAATATATATGGGTCAAAATTCACCCCAACACCATAGATGTTTCTTTAGTGATTAATACTAACATGAGAAAATAAATAATTGATTTAAGAGATATGTTCTATAGCGCTCAGTAATAACCAGGAAACAAAATAACCTTCAATTTATGAATATGATTCTATTGAGGTTCATTTTACCGTTTTTGGAAATTGAAATCGAGGGGTTAAGTGACCAAAAAAAAGGCCTACATGCCCACACCAAAAGTATTAAAACCAACATTTTTATGGATGAGGAAGCCTAAGAAGGTAACCAAGACATGAGAACCAAATTTGATGGTAACTTATTGTTTTTAGCGTATTTTATATTTTATAGCTGATTTAATACATGGGTCAAAAGCAACCCGGTAACATAAGAGATGATACCAGAAAGCTAACACAAGAGGAAGGATATACATGCACGTATTCGCCAACATTAATTCGTCACTTGTCATACTTTCAAGCCAACTTAGTCACGTCGAGCGCTCCCTTCCGTGTGACTCATTGTGTCGTTACGCAACATTATTGTGCGTGTGGATCGGATTATTAAGTTAATTGGCACACACATGCCAGGGAAGTTCATTTCGGGCCTTGAGGTCACAACCGCCGCAAAGCTTGCGTCACTCGTAATTGAGTAACCGGGCTTTAAAGTCCGTGTTAGTTGTATCCTCTGACACGTGTCATCACAAGCATTCACCGTGACCTGGGAGAAGTCGGCTCGAAATAAAGCCGCTTGTATCCCGCCCTCAAACGGGAGAAACGTAACCCTTGGAACGGACTAAGAAGCGTGGTCTTGTACCACAAGGCGTTTATTACGTACATCATGTTTAACCCTTAGATGCATAAGTGGGTCAAAAATGACCCGCTCAGGTTGTTTTCTTGAAATATCTTCATAATGAAAAATGTTTTATCATTTCATATACCAGGTATTCCTCAAAATACATGTTTTTTATATCATGCCATTCAAAATTTTAACTTACCTTTTATACATTTTAAGAAATTTTAGTTTTTGTGTTACTACCCCAACCTTCCATAAGTGGGTCAAAATGACCCGGTCAGGTTGTTTTCTTTGTAATTAAAAATTTTTATCATTTCATATTCCTGGTATTCCTCAAAAAACACATTTTTGATATCATGCCATTCAAATTTTTAACTTACCTTTTATACTTTTTAAGAAATTTTAGTTTTTGTGTTACTACCCCAACCTTCCATAAGTGGGTCAAATATGACCCGGTGAGGTTGTTTTCTTGAAATATCTTTGTAATTAATTTTTTTTATCATTTCATATTCCAGGTATTCCTCAAAATACATATTTTTTTATATCATGCCATTCAAAATTTTAACTTACCTTTTATACATTTTAAGAAATTTTAGTTTTTGTGTTACTATCCCAACCTTCCATAAGTGGGTCAAAATGACCCGATCAGGTTGTTTTCTTGAAATATCTTTATAATGAAAATTTTTTATCATTTCATATTCAAGGTATTCCTCAAAAAACACGTTTTTGATATCATGCCATTCACATTTTTAAGTTATCTTTTAAACATTTTAAGAAATTTTTGTTTTTGTGTTGCTACCCCCAACCTTCCATAAATGGGTCAAAATGACCCGGTCAGGTTGTTTTCTTTGTAATTAAAGTTTTTTTATCATTTCATATTCCAGGTATTCCTCAAAAAACACGTTTTTGATATCATACCATTCACATTTTTAACTTACCTTTCATAAATTTTAAGAAATTTTAGTTTTTGTGTTACTACCCCAACCTTCCATAAGTGGGTCAAAAATGACCCGGTGAGGTTGTTTTCTTGAAATATCTTTGTAATTAAATTTTTTTTATCATTTCATATTCCAGGTATTCCTCGAAAAACACATGTTTGATATCACGTCATTCACATTTTTAACTTACCTTTTATACATTTTAAGAAATTTTAGTTTTTGTGTTACTACCCCAACCTTCCATAAGTCAGGTTGTTTTCTTAAAATATGTTCGTAATGAAAATTATCATTTCATATTCCAGGTATTCCTCAAAAAACACATTTTTGATATCATGCCATTCACATTTTTAACTTACCTTTTATACATTTTAAGAAATTTTAGTTTTTGTGTTACTACCCCAACCTTCCATAAGTGGGTCAAAAATGACCCGGTCAGGTTGTTTTCTTTGTAATTAAAGTTTTTTTTATCATTTCATATTCCAGGTATTCCTCAAAAAACACATTTTTGATATCATGCCGTTCACATTTTTAACTTACCTTTTATACATTTTAAGAAATTTTAGTTTTTGTGTTACTACCCCAACCTTCCATAAGTGGGTCAAAAATGACCCGGTCAGGTTGTTTTCTTTAAATATCTTTGTAATGAAATTTTTTTATCATTTCATATTCCAGGTATTCCTCAAAAAACACGTTTTTGATATCATGCCATTCACATTTTTAACTTACCTTTTATACATTTTAAGAATTTTTTGTTTTTGTGTTACTACCCCAACCTTCCATAAGTGGGTCAAAAATGACCCGGTCAGGTTGTTTTCTTGAAATATCTTCATATAAAACATTTTTATCATTTCATATTCCAGGTATTCCTCAAAAACATGTTTTGATATCATGGCATTCACATTTTTAACTTACCTTTTATACATTTTAAGAATTTTTTGTTTTTGTGTTACTACCCCAACCTTCCATAAGTCAGGTTGTTTTCTTAAAATATCTTCGTAATGAAAATTGTTATCATTTCATATTCCAGGTATTCCTCAAAAAAACACATTTTTGATATCATGCCATTCACATTTTTAACTTACCTTTTATACATTTTAAGAATTGTTTGTTTTTGTGTTACTACCCCAACCTTCCATAAGTGGGTCAAAAATGACCCGGTCAGGTTGTTTTCTTGAAATATCTTTGTAATGAAAAATTGTTATCATTTCATATTCCATTTATTCCTCAAAAACATGTTTTTGATTTAAAAAAAAAAGTGAAAAATGAAGATGTTTCTAACATGAAATAATTCTTGTGTGATCCTAAATATAATACAAAATATCATACAAGTGATTATTCCTAACCAAAATGGCAAAATTGGCATAAAAAGGCATTGATTCTAGTATGGGTCATTTTTGACCCGCTTATGGAAGAGTGTAGGGTCCAGTCACTCGTGCATCTAAGGGTTAAACTTTAAATAATATATATATATTCTAGTATATTTCTATGGTTTCATGAACGACACATACTGGCGCTTTTTAATCCTCTTTTCCCCAAAAGGATGTCAGGAAGTTAGTAAGCTTAGCGCGGCTAGCGGCTGTGTTTATATTTGGGTGAGACGCTTGCTTTATCACAAGCCATAACAGGATTGTTCCCGGTTGTGTTGCTCCAAGCCCGTTTGCATGTTCTGGGAATCGTCAGCAGGCCGGGGTTGACTCGGGTGACTCGGGTGGATGCCGGGACAGAGGGAGGTGATTGATGGGTGTAAGACAGAGCCAAGTTCGTTGTGTCGTCAGTCAATGTCGTGCGCTAAAGAGAGATGGATCGTCAGTGCGGAGTGACTTTTTTTTCGTGAGCGGACGGACGCCTCCTCCTCCTCAGCTTCATCCGTTTAGGTGCGGGGCGTGCGGCTCCTGGTCAAAGCTGTGTTTACCTTCATTAGCAGGGCAGCAACACCACTTATTTTGGCTTCATGGGTGTTGATTTTGGGATTGCTGCCAGGTGTGTAAATATATATATAAATACATTTTTTTCAGCTTTTACCTGTCTAGAGTCACCACCGGTGAGTGTTTACGCCAGATGGAATGGAACCATGTCCTCTGCAGTGAAAGTTGGAAGTGCAAATGGTTTCACATGTGGATATCCTCCTGAATGTGAGGAAAGCAGTGTTTACTGGTTCAATTGTTGGGAGTTATCACTAAATCCAATCCACTTTATTTATATATATTTATATAGCACATTTTATAAACAAAGTTTCCAAAGTGCTGCACAGACTAGTAAAATAAAAAGTAAAAATAAAATACAATAAATTAAAGGTATATATTTGAATTTAATCCAAAACAAAAAGATCAAATAAGAAATAAAATAGTAAAATAGATATTCAAATATTACAAACAAGAAGCAAAGCAATAAAAGTATAAAAAATAAAACCAATTAAAATAAAAAGAAAGGTTGGTGTTATCAGCAAATCCAATCCAATCCACTTTATTTATATAGCACATTTTATAAACAAAGTTTCCAAAGTGCTGCACAGACTAGTAAAATAAAAAGTAAAAATTAAATACTATAATAAATAAAGGTACAAATTGAATTTAATCCAAAACTAAAAGATCAAATAAGAAATAAAAATAGTAAAAATAGATATAAAAATATTAAAAACAAGAAGCAAAGCAAAAAAAGTATAAAAAATAAAAACAATTAAAATAAAAAGAAAGATTGGAGTTATCAGCAAATCCAATCCACTTTATTTATATAGCATATTTTATAAACAAAGTTTCCAAAGTGCTGCACAGACTAGTAAAATAAAAAGTAAAAATAAAATACAATAAATAAAGGTACAAATTGAATTTAATCCAAAACTAAAAGATCAAATAAGAAATAAAAATAGATATAAAAATATTAAAACCAAGAAGCAAAGCAATAAAAGTATAAAAAATAAAACCAATTAAAATAAAAAGAAAGATTGGAGTTATCAGCAAATCCAATCCACTTTATTTATATATATTTATATAGCACATTTTATAAACAAAGTTTCCTAAGTGCTGCACCGACTAGTAAAATAAAAAGTAAAAATAAAATACAATAAATAAAGGTATATATTTGAATTTAATCCAAAACTAAAAGATCAAATAAGAAATAAAAATAGTAAAAATAGATATAAAAATATTAAAACCAAGAAGCAAAGCAATAAAAGTATAAAAAATAAACCAATTAAAATACAAAGTTTAAAAAGTAAAAAGTTTCCAAAGTGCTGCACAGACTAAAAAAATAAAAAGTAATTGTAAAATACAATAAATAAAAGTACAAATTGAATTTAATCCAAAACTAAAATATCAAATAAGAAATAAAATAGATATAAAAATATTAAAAACAAGAAGCAAAGCAATAAAACTATAAAAAATAAAACCAATTAAAATAAAAAGAAAGATTGGAGTTATCATCCAATCCACTTTATTTATATATATTTATATAGCACATTTTATAAACAAAGTTTCCAAAGTGCTGCACAGACTAGTAAAATAAAAAGTAAAAATAAAATACAATAAATAAAGGTACATATTTGAATTTAATCCAAAACAAAAATATTAAATAAGAAATAAAATAGTAAAAATACATATTAAAATATTAAAAACAAGAAGCAAAGCAATAAAAGTATTGAAAATAAAACAAATTAAAATAAAAAGAAAGAACTAAAAGACACAGGACCATACGACTCACTCAGCTTTCGATGTTGGGGGGCCTTTTTTACTTGGGAGGGGCGAGAGTTCCATAGCTTGGGACCAACCAAAGAAAAGGCTCGGTCTCCCCTGGTCTTAAGTCTTGTCTTGGGCAAGGAAACATAAGTTCTCCAAGACCTGCCGATTGCCTTTTACTAAGTCAGCTTGTTGACAGTCACAAGGACGACAGTGTAGCTTTTTTTTTTTTTTTTTTTTTTACGGGCACCGGGGGCCTTGTGATGACCACGTTGAAGACGTGTGTTAAAGTGCTCCAGGCCCTTGGATGTAACCCAACCTGCAGTAAAAACAATGAAGCCGTTAAGACCCTCCAGTGCCTTGTAAACAACAAAGCGCTCCGCTTTTGTTGCTTTAACGGCCCGCGTGCTGCGATGTCACCCGGTGTGTGGATCAAACCACAGATCCCAGTCCCATGTGACATGGATCAGCACCTCTCGCTGACGGGGGGGCCGGGGGGGGGGGGCCCTCTAGGTTAGGTAAAGCTAGCTTGTCCTCGTCTCCTCGACATTGTACACCGGGTCCCTCGTGCGGGGTTGTACCGCGTGCTTACTTAGCGCGTCAGATAAATAGCCATGCCCGCCTCCAGTCTTTTGTGTTGTTGCACTGATCACCGAGGACAATGGAGCCCCTTCTCACAGACCGGCTAATGAATAAGCCCACTCATGCCACACAGGAAGGAGGCCCTTGATGAGAGGAAGTGGAAGGAAAGGGCCGGCTGACGCTCGGCGTTGAGCCAAGTGCCCGGGAAGGAAAGTTGTGCTCGCAACTCTCTAACGAGGGCCCTGTTCACACGGGATTTTTTTAGGAGGGTCGAAAAAAAAATCTGAAAAAAAATCGAAATCGTGTGTCGCTGTGACCGGACACGAAGGTGAAACCGCGGGACACGCCAAATTTTCGGAAGACGGAACGAATGCATGCATCTTCCACTTTCCGACAAGGCTCAGCTACCGTTACAACAAAGCGGAATTACATGTGCGCCATTTCGGGAGTGAAAGTTGTAGAAATCCTCCCCCTGGAGGACTCTAAGTGGTTTTCGAAAACAGGATAAGGGAATCTTCATTCATTCATTTTCTACCGCTTTTTCCTCACGAGGGTCGCGGGGGGTGCTGGAGCCTATCCCAGTAAGGCGGGGTACACCCTGGACTGGTCGCCAGCCAATCACAGGGCACATATAGACAAACAACCATTCACACTCACATTCATACCTATGGACAATTTGGAGTCGCCAATTAACCTAGCATGTTTTTGGAATGTTTTCGGAAACCGGAGTACCCGGAGAAAACCCACGCATGCACGGGGAGAACATGCAAACTCCACACAGAGATGCCCGAGGGTGGGATTGAACCCAGGTCCCCTAGCAGTGAGGTCTGCGCGCTAACCCCTAGACCACCGTGCCGCCCGATAAGGGAATCTTAAAGAACCAAATTATAGAATTATTATATTATATATATATTATATAATTATAGAATGAGAACCAGATTGTTTATTCCTGACAACAATACCTAATACAGACGTCCGGGCTTATCTGCAGTCCCTGTATGCCTACGAGTAAGCGGGTCTTATTACAGCGCAGCTGCAAAAAGGAGTCTGTTTTAGCTTATATCTTTAGCTAGCATGATTGAGCAAATACCTTTAAAATACCAGGACAATGTGGAGTGGCGTGAAGTCATAACGCTCCTCTCTTGGTCATGTGACGGCAACAGGTCGCTTATGTTATTTTTAAAAAAGCAGCAAACTGCTTGCCTACACAGAAACTACGTTTAAAAACAACGAAGAAGACCGCTTCCGGGTGGCTGACAACATAAAATACCTTGCGGTTTTGACTTAAATGTTTCCGTCTATTCAATCCATCGCCGTCACGTGACCAGAAACGAGCTTTAAAGCCATAAAGCGGGCGCCAACAGCGCCATCTGCTGGATATGGCGGGGGAACCAGCCCAGGCTGTCCTGGGAACAGAACCCGTTCTCTGACAAAGACAATGCTGTAATCATAACAATACATGGCGGTCATGTGATTACATTGTCACATGGTCTGCCGAGGTCTGATGCAACACGTCTCCGAGGAGCGAGCGAGAGAGAGCTAGCGAGAGAGAGAGAGAGAGAGAGGAAGGAAATACTTGGCCTCCCCCTCAGTCTTTAGCTCCGCGTCTTTCCCACCCGAATTCCCTCCGCATTGCCGCGGCGCCTCCAAGTCGTTATCTCGAGTAAAAATCGCCACGTGTGACGCATCAGCTGAGCCGTGCATGTGGCCGGGTGCCCCCCCCCCCCACGCCCCCTAAAACACAAGAAATACGCGGCGAGGTCTCCTCCGCAGAGGCAGTGAGTCATGCTTTCCCCCAATGAAGGAAAGGCCTGAAACGTGAGCCAGCCCTAGACCACTACGGCCAAGCGGCACTTGGTTCTTGTTCCAAGTCATCTGCTTCCTCACGTGAGGATGGGGGGGGGTTGCGGAATGATGGGGGGGGCACATCTGGTTGCCTCATAGCATCAGTAAGAGCCAGCATGGTGTTGATTTAGATAGATTTGTTAGTAAGTCATTTAAGGACATGCCCCCCCCCCCCTTCAGTGGAGATGTTTGTTCCAATAGCAGCTGCTTGCTTGCATGCTTGCCTCACAGGAGCCCTCCACTTCCTGTCAACTTAAGGGCCCTCGGCTTTTATTTTCTTTTTACAGTTTCCTGCCATTCCTAGTAGATCAAAGCCGACATCCCCCCGACCCCCCCGACATGAGCCCCATCCCGAGTCATCTAGGACAGGTTTGACCCTGTAGTCCCGACATGAGCCCCGTCCCGGGGCATCTAGGACAGGTTTGACCCTGTAGTCCCGACATGAGCCTCGTCCCGAGGCATCTAGGACAGGTTTGACCCTGTAGTCCCGACGTTTGACCCTGTAGTCCCGACATGAGCCCCGTCCCGAGGCATCTTGGACAGGTTTGACCCTGTAGTCCCGACATGGGCCACTTCCCGAGGCATCTAGGACAGGTTTGACCCTGTAGTCCCGACATGAGCCCCGTCCCAAGGCATCTAGGACAGGTTTGAGCCTTTAGTCCAGACATGAGCCCCGTCCCGAGGCATCTAAGACAAGTTTGACCCTGTAGTCCCGACATGAGCCCCGTCCCGGGGCATCTAGGACAGGTTTGACTCTTTAGTCCCGACATGAGCCCTGTCCCGAGGCATCTTGGACAGGTTTGACCCTTTAGTCCCGACATGAGCCCCGTCCCGAGGCATCTAGGACAGGTTTGACCCTTTAGTCCCAACATGAGCCCCGATAAAAGCCACGTCCCGAGGCATCTAAGACAGGTTTGACCCTGTAGTCCCGACATGAGCCCCGTCCGGGGCATCTAGGACAGGTTTGACCCTGTAGTCCCGACATGAACCCCGTCCCGAGGCATCTAGGACAGGTTTGACCCTTTAGTCCCAACATGAGCCACGTCCCGGGGCATCTAGGACAGGTTTGAGCATTTAGTCCCGACATGAGCACCGTCCCGGGGCATCTAGGACAGGTTTGACCCTGTAGTCCCAACATGAGCCCCGATAAAAGCCACGTCCCGAGGCATCTAGGACAGGTTTGACCCTGTAGTCCCGACATGAGCCATGTCCCAAGGCATCTAGGACAGGTTTGACCCTGTAGTCCCGACATGAGCCCCGTCCCGGGGCATCTAGGACAGGTTTGACCCTGTAGTCCCGACATGAGCCCCGTCCCGGGGCATCTAGGACAGGTTTGACCTTGTAGTCCCGACGTTTGACCCTGTAGTCCCGACATGAGCCACGTCCCGGGGCATGTGGGACAGATTTTACCCTGTGAGCCCCTTCCCGAGACATCTAGGACAGGTTTGACCCTTTAGTCCAGACACGAGCCCCTTCCCGAGACATCTAGGACAGGTTTTGAAGTGCCTTGCAGCAAACCAACTCATGGGGCAGGCCGTTTTAGGTCAAGCGATGACAAATATTTCCCCTCCCGATCATAACGCCACCACCAGAGATGGATTAAGTCGTAAGTCTGCGGCACTTAGAGCACAAAGGCGTCTTTGTAAGCCAAACCTAATATTGCATAACACCAGCCCATCAGGCAAGCGCTAACATTCCATCATGGCCGCCTGCTTCTGACTCCTCTCTCCATCCGCTCCAGCTGCGTGCAGGTGGAAGAGCACCATGCGGTGGACATCGACGTCTACCACTGTCCCAACTGCGACGTCGTACACGGACCCTCCCTGAGTGAGTCCACCTTCCCACCTTGCGTACGTCCCAGTAGGTCCCAGTAGCGGTGCGATGGAGGATCCAAGGTGTCTTTTGCTCTCTCCCGTATCTCCCAGTGAAAAGACGCCACAACTGGCACCGCCATGATTACACGGAGCCCAACGACGGAGCCAGGCCGGTGCAGGCCGGGACCCCCGTCTTTGTCAAGGAGCTGCAGAGCCGGACATTCCCGAGGTAGAATCATTCCTGTCATGATGTTTTCCATGTTTATTAATTATTAGTCATTATTACATTGTTTATTTATTGTTGGTTAGCTTCAGTGTAGCAACATTAGTAATGAATTCAGAGGCTTGCTTCAAAATGCTCTCATTTAGTTGTATTCAATGTTAAGAACATTATATGGATCTCTAAAGACCCGGGTTCGATTCCCCCCTCGGACATGGCTGTGTGATGTTCTCCCCATGCATGCGTGGGTTTTCTGCGGGGACCCCCCCCCCCATTCCAAAAACATGCTAGCTTCATTGGCCACTCCAAATTGTCCATAGGTATGAATGTGAGTGTGAATGGTTGTTTGTCTATATGTGCCCTGTGATTGGCTGGGCTCATTTTCTCTGTTTGTGACATCGAGTCGGCATTTACAGGGTTCATTCACTCATTGTGCTGGAGCCTATCCCAGTTGTCTCCGGGCGAGAGGCGGGGTTACACCCTGGACTGGCCGCCAACCAATCACAGGGCACATATAGACAAACAACCATTCACACTCACATTCATACCTATGGACAATTTGGAGTGGCTAATTAACCTAGCATGTTTTTGGAATGTGGGAGGAAATCGGAGTACCCGGAGAAAACCCACGCATGCACGGGGGAGAACATGCAAACTCCACACAGAGATGGCCGAGGGTGGAATTGAACCCTGGTCTGCTAGCTGTGAGGTCTAACCACTCGACCACCGTGCCGCCCAGGGTTGAAATTCCAAAGATATTTACATGTTTATGTATTTTATTAGCGTTCCAGTCGATCTCCAAGTAGATCTAAGTAGAAAAAATATGAATGTTATTTTTCATAACAGTTTTTAGGAGTCCACTCGGGACCCCAAAAGGGTGGGAAATCGAGCCTGGGTGTCTGGTTGACCTTGGAATTCAAAATTTCAAAAATTATGCCACATGGAGTAACACAACCAAAATGAAAGTGAAAGTGCCGTGGTGTGTTTCAAATGGTGTTTTTTTGCCTCTGACCCGACGATATAACTTTAACGTTATCTCTGCAGTGGCGAGGAGATTCTCATGAGGATGAAGGGCGAGCAGGTGACCCCAAAGTACCTGGAGCGCCACGGCTTCAACTACCCCATCGTCGTCACGGAGATGGAGGGCCTGGGACTCAAGCTGCCGCCCCCGACATTCAACGTCAGGGACGTGGAGCAGTACGTGGGTAAGGGCGGATTCCGACAACTGAAGACATCAAACGAGCGGGCGGGGGAAGCAAACACGAAACAGCGGCCATCTTGTGTGTCCGTGGAGCCCTTTCCGAGCTGGCGCAGGTTCGAAAACCACGTCTCTGCCATCAGGTCGGAAATTGATAAGCTTTCTCTGCCGCCACTTCCCGGCTCCTGTTACAAGCCCATTACCCACGGCCGCCGCCGCCGCCGCTCTCATCGTTAAGTTCAGATTACACAAGCAGCCCTCATCCATTGCCCACTCAGCCAAGCACGGGTGCCGTGGGCGGCCAGCGTGGGTCCCATTACATTTCTTAGCCGCTAGCGGTCGTCCAACCAAGCAGACAAATGGTTTTATTTGTTGTTGGAGGTTCTCTGTTGAGATGTCTCCAAGGGTTGTCGTGTACAGATGCTGGCGTCCGCACCTTTGGTGCCTTCAAGATGTTTCAGCCAGGCGTTTGTTTTCACTGGCTGTCCAGCTGTTGTCTGCCATCAGATGCGTGCCAGCTGCTGTGGGTGTGCTGTGGAACATGCCGAGGGGGCGATAAAAGGTGTGTGTGTGTGGGAAAGTGGGACAGGCAGCTGTCCGCCCTGCATGGCTGTCCCGCTCTCTGGAGCGTCGCAGATGCTATCTCCACGCGGCGTTTTTTCCCAGCATGGATTATGGATTATGGATTATGCCTCACAGGTATAAAAAAAAAAGATGGCCGCACATCTGCATTTCCAGGGAGGTTTGCTCGTGCTACTTAAGTACTCACAGGAAATGATAGCGTTCCTAAGAGTATGGAAGAGTAACATGTAGCAATATGTATGTAACAATAACTAGCACAGAAAGCTTTCTAGATCTTCCAGAATCTGCACCTATTCGGGTGTATTTCTTTGGATTTTGCGCTTCCAGGAAATGATAGCGTTCCTAAGAGTATGTAAGAGCCCACGCCAACTCCTATAGAGCAGCTACACACAATAACTACCACAGAAAGCTTTCTAGATCTTCCAGAATCTGCACCTATTCGGCTGTATTTCTTTGGATTTTGTGCTTCCAGGAAATGATAGCGTTCCTAAGAGTATGTAAGAGCCCATGCGGACTCCTACAGAGCAACTACACACAATAACTAGCACAGAAAGCTTTCTAGATCTTCTAGAATCTGCACCTATTCAGCTGTATTTCTTTGGATTTTGCGCTTCCAGGAAATGATAGCGTTCCTAAGAGTATGTAAGAGCCCATGCGGACTCCTATAGAGCAGCTACACACAATAACTAGCACAGAAAGCTTTCTAGATCTTCCAGAATCTGCACCTATTCGGCTGTATTTCTTTGGATTTTGCGCTTCCAGGGAATGATAGCGTTCCTAAGAGCATGTAAGAGCCCGTGCGGACTCCTATAGAGCAGCTACACACAATAACTAGCACAGAAAGCTTTCTAGATCTTCCAGAATCTGCACCTATTCGGCTGTATTTCTTTGGATTTTGTGCTTCCAGGAAATGATAGCGTTCCTAAGAGTATGTAAGAGCCCATGCGGACTCCTGTAGAGCAGCTACACACTAACTAGCACAGAAAGCTTTCTAGATCTTCCAGAATCTGCACCTATTTGGCTGTATTTGTTTGGATTTCGTGCTTCCAGGAAATGATAGCGTTCCTAAGAGTATGTAAGAGCCCATGTAGACTCCTACAGAGCAGCTACACACAATAACTAGCACTGAAAGCTTTCTAGATCTTCCAGAATATGCACCTATTTGGCTGTATTTGTTTGGATTTTGTGCTTCCAGGAAATGATAGCGTTCCTAAAAGTATGTAAGAGCCCATGCGGACTCCTATAGAGCAGCTACACACAATAACTAGCACAGAAAGCTTTCCAGATCTTCCAGAATCTGCACCTATTCGGCTGTATTTCTTTGGATTTTGTGCTTTGTGAGTAATGGCTTCCATCCATCCAGGTGGTGACAAAGTGATCGACGTGATCGACGTAGCGCGGCAGGCCGACAGCAAGATGAAACTCAGCCAGTTTGTCAAGTATTTCACCAACCCCCACCGGCCCAAAGTCCTCAATCTCATCAGCCTGGAGTTCTCAGACACCAAGTGAGCCCCCCCCCCTCGACTCCTCTTGGTCATCAGCTATGGGAAAAAAAAAAAAAAAAGATTCCTAACGTTGTCGTCTCTCTGAAGGATGTCCGAGCTGGTGGAGGTCCCCGACGTGGCCCAAAAGATGTCCTGGGTGGAGAACTACTGGCCGGATGACTCCTTCTTCCCCAAGCCGTTTGTCCAGAAGTACTGCCTCATGGGCGTCAAGGACAGCTACACGGATTTCCACATCGACTTTGGCGGCACGTCCGTCTGGTACCACGTTCTCTGGGTAAGGGGGAGGCGGGGGGATGGACTCCGTTTGTTACAGGAAGTGGAAATGGAAAAACAAAGACGCTGAACGTCTTCACACGCTTCCACAGGGTGAGAAGATCTTCTACTTGATAAAGCCCACGCCCGCCAACCTTGCACTATACGAGGCGTGGAGCTCCTCGCCCAATCAGAGCGAAGTGTTCTTCGGCGACAAAGTGGACAAGTGTTACAAGTGCGTCGTGCCCCGAGGGACCACCCTGCTCATCCCCACAGGTAGGACGTGTGTGCCCCCCCCTCCGTAAGCGCTAACTGTCAATACGATCCGAGTGGCGGTCGCCGTACGCCCTCGGGGGGCTTTGTCCCCTGGTGGGTGTGGAGAGGTTGGAATTAAGCGGGGGGTCAGAGCTCAGTGGGCTCAGTCAAGCAGTGTTTATTGTCAGGCCTGTCTATCACACAGACCCCCCCAGACACCCCCCCCCCCTCGAGTCAACTTTGACTCGTTGAAGTGTTTAACTCTGTCGAGGGTGACAATTGATGTAGTGGACCTCATCTAGAGTGGGAATTTGTTTGGAAGTGGGAACGTTCTTCCGTGTAAACTTCCATGCTGTGGCGCCCCCCCCCCCCGCAGGCTGGATCCACGGCGTGCTCACCTCTCAGGATTGCATGGCCTTTGGTGGGAACTTCCTGCACAACCTCAACATCGGCATGCAGCTCAGGTACACGCGCAGGTTGAGAGACGGGCATCAAACCCCGGTGATAGATGGACTGGTCTCTACGTAGAATGCAACGTTCCGTTTGTTGTTGTTGTTGTTGTTGGGCAGGTGTTACGAAATGGAGCGGCGTCTGAAAACGCCGGACCTCTTTAAGTTCCCGTACTTTGAGGCCATCTGCTGGTACGTGGCCAAGAACCTCTTGGAAACGCTCAAAGGTAAGATGTCCGACATGGCCTCGCCGCCTGCTTCCTGCGTGTGTTGTCATGAAGTCGTCGTGTCCTCCCACCAGAGCTCCGAGAAGACACGTGCCCGCCGCCTACCCATCTGACGGAGGGCGTGAAGGCGCTGATCTGTGCGCTGAAGACCTGGTTGAAAAGGGAGGTGACCCAGCCCAACAGCGAGGTCCCGGACAACATCAGGCCCAACCATCTCATCAAGGAGCTCACCAAGGAAATACGCCACCTGGAGGTCAGCAAACGTGACGCTTCAACGCCACGCCGACGACTACCAGCTCTGAAAGACCACTGTTGTCTCTTCAGGAGGAACCGGGCGGCGGCGGAGGAGGCGGTGCCGGTGTTGGTGGCGGCTCCAGCAACGTCAGCGGCGTCGCCAAGCCCGTCAAACCTCAGGGAAGTGTCTGCGGCGTTCCCGCCACACCCGCCGCGTGCTCGTCCACCCGTGCCACGCTGGAGCGTCTGTGCCAGGCACGGCAGGCGAGGCGCGCCGCCCGCCGTCTGAGGGAACAGCAGCAGCAGCAGCAGCAGCAGCTCGCCCCCAAGGCACCGTCCAACCTGGACATCCTGGAGCAGCACACCAGGGAGGTGCTGAGGAGGCTGGAGGTGGGACCGCTGGAGGAGGTGAGCACCGATGTCGACTCAAATGTGCAAACGTGTGGCTTTTGGCTCGATGGCTAGCGCCCCCAACTCTCATTGTGCACTCAAACGCGACCCCGCCACCTCCCGAATTTCATCTTCATTCATGGACATTTTATTCGTCCCTCCCCCCCGAGGAGCACGCACCCTATTGGTTATTGGTTAAGCTATCGGCTAGCAGCGTTGTGGACGCAAGTCACATGACTGGACTTTGCCGTCAGTGACTCTGGACTCAAGTCTGACGACTTGAGGGAGTGTGTTGCGTAACACGTGTCAGGACATAGTCAGGTGATTATGATGTCATTTCCACCCTTTTGCATGGATCGACATCCAATCAGGGTCAAGAGCAAACTAGAAGGGGCGGGGTTTCATCAACCCTGGAGGGAAAATGAACCAATTGAAATGCATTCATTGAAAATGGGATAAATAATAATAAAATAAACAAACAAATAAATAAATAAAAATGAAAAATAAAATACAATAAAATAAAAAATAAATAAATAAAATAAATAAATAAAATAAATAAATAAAAATGAAAAATAAAATACAATAAAATAAAATACAATAAAATAAAAAATAAATAAATAAAAAATAAATAAATAAAAATGAAAAATAAAATAATACAATAAAATACAATAAAATAAAAAATAAATAAATAAAAAATAAATAAAAATGAAAAATAAAATAATACAATAAAATAAAATAAAAATAAATAAAAATAAATAAATAAAAATGAAAAATAAAATAATACAATAAAATAAAATACAATAAAATAAAAAATAAATAAATAAAAAATAAATAAAATAAATAAAAATGAAAAATAAAATAATACAATAAAATAAAATACAATAAAATAAAAAAAATAAAATAAAAAATAAATAAAATAAATAAAAATGAAAAATAAAATAATACAATAAAATAAAATAAAAAAAAATAAAATAAAAAATAAATAAAATAAATAAAAATGAAATACATTCATTGTATTTCAATGGAATAGATTATAGATGAGATTATTTCCGTACGAGTGCTGGGGACAAAATTCCAAACTTATGACTTTGGACTTGCTGCTGCCTTGCCTTATTATGCCTTGCACGTCATATTAAAGTTATCGTTAGGACGCTGCGGACAGTAGCGGCGGCGTGCACGCCCCATCTCACCGACCGCCTCTCCGCAGGATGCGGCGTTCTGTGCCAAGGTTCACGGGAAGCTCAACAAAGCGTCGACGGCCTCCGCCGCAGCCGCCGCCGAGTCTCTGGAGGAGAACCACCTCCGACTCACGCTGGTCAACGGCAGGATCATCAAGTAAGCTTGGAGTTGAACGCGTGTACAGCGACGCCGTACCGCCAAACGTTCCTGATGGGAGCCCGTTTCCCGTTTCTCTTTGCAAGGGACGTGAGGCGGCCCGCCGCCAGCCCGCTGAAGACGGAGGCCGGCCAGGCCAGGAGCGTGGACGTCAAGTCGGAGAGGACGCAGGCCCACCGAGGGCACCCCGGCGACGCCCACAAAGCCGGCGTCTTCTGTGAGTCTCCACTGTCGTCCACCCGAAAGCGTTGCGACCATCACGTCATCTCCTGCTGTGCTCAAGCAGGTCTGGACGGGAAGACTGAACTCAGGGAAGACGTGTCGGGACTCTCGTGTGTGTCAGACGTGGACTCGGACGACGACGCTCCCACGCGGGTACGTTGACGTGAAAGTCGAGGAACATCAGCTCGTTTTTATATCGTTTTTAAAATGTTTTGGCGCCCGCAGCGTAAGGTGTCTCCGTTGTCGTCATCCTCTGATGAGGATTCCGAGAGTTCCCAGGAGGACGACGTGGAGCGGCAGGAAGGGCACATTGCGCTGGACCGGTCTCCCCACAGACCACTCAAGCGGTAAGGGGGGCACGATGGAGGAAGACGACCATATTAGGACATCCCGGCCGCTTAAACATCCGGCGCCTTTTTCCCAACAGGGAACGTCCTACCTCACCCAGCACGGAAGAAGCCATTCAGGGGATGTTGTCCATGGCCGGCTTGCTCTGCTCCGCCGAGCCGGAGAAGGTGGCCGCCGCCGCCGCCGCCGCCGCCGCCGCCGCCGCCGCCGCCGCCGCCTCCCGGGAGCCCTGGTGGGAGGGGCAGCAGAGAGGGCCGGCGCACCAGGGGGGGGACGCCAGCCCCATGGACAGCCAGGGCAACAGCAGCGAGGCCTGGGACAATCAGGGGCTGCCCAGCCCCGAGCCCGACTACCAGTACTGTGACCCCTCCATGTCGCCCCCGCTGCACCCCTCCAAGAGACACGCCCCCAACCCCCCGCCCATCAGCAATCAAGCCACGAAAGGTCTGCACTTTGATTGTTTCTATTACGTCCGTCTCGGTCGCCATGGTCCTCACAGGTTTTTGGCAGGTGTGTGGGGACAGGGACCCCCCCCCCCCCCGCCCCATGGGTGTCATCAGTCTGTGTCACATGCTTCTCTCTCTCTCTCTTTCAGGCAAGCGTCCCAAAAAAGGCATGGCCACGGCCAAGCAGAGACTGGGCAAGATTTTGAAACTCAACAGACACAGTCGCGTTTTCGTCTGAACGACGTTCAGACCCCCCGACGCCCCGGGGGCTCGTCGGGTTGACTGTGCATGCTTAGGAGACAGGGTAATGGATCCCACTTTTACTACAAGCACACCAGGAAGAGAAGAACGGAGGAGGACGGCAGGTTCTTCCATCTTCCGAAGCTCCCGTGGGCATTGGGACAAATGGAGGTTGACCAAACAAGACCCCCCCCCCCCCCCCCCTTTCTCGGCCATCTCTGAGGGCGGCGTTGCAGGGGCTTCCAGGAGCCCAGAGGGGGAACTGATTTCTCAAAATGGTGCTCATCGTTTGTATTTAACCCCCCCACCCTCTCTCTCCAAAAAGACTTGATCACACCAGCAATAATGACCCCCCCCCCCAAAAAAATCCTTTTTCTTCACTATTCCTCTTTTGTACACTTGAGTGCAACATTGCTCCCCCTGTTGGTTTGAAATAGGAATCACAAGTAAGGGGGCGGGAAAACAAACAAAAAAAAAAAACCCAAACGACTCTCATGGATTTTAATTTATTTCTCGTTTTATTCGATTTTTCTGTTTTTTTTTTTGTAATGTTATTTCTATGAATTCTGATGTATTTATTAATGAAGAGATACAATTTTATTCTATTTTCACCCCAAACCTCGGCTACCCCGAAGGCGTCCGCTTCCTCTACGGGCTTTTTTCCTTTTTGACGTAAATGTGAAAGTGTTTTGCGTTGGTGTGCTGGCCATTTGTGTCGCGTAGCAAATTTTTTTTTTTTTTTTAGTTCTCCTTAGTCGGTGGTTTTGGCGCCGTACGCGACTAGAACGGGTCTTTTTTTTTTTCGAATGAACGTCACATTTTCTACAGCAGACAAGCGTCGCTTTCCTCAATGCGCAACATGAGCAGTCGCGGCTTGTGCCACTTGGTATTGCGAGCCCCCACCCCAGGCTGCATCCACCACGGTTGTGGGGGGGCGGCAAAAGGAACTTCAGTGTTTTCTCGTTTTTTTTTGTTTTTTTTTTAGTGCTGATGTGTT
This sequence comes from Doryrhamphus excisus, assembly GCF_030265055.1. NCBI lineage: Eukaryota > Metazoa > Chordata > Actinopteri > Syngnathiformes > Syngnathidae > Doryrhamphus > Doryrhamphus excisus. The sequence goes on along the minus strand of NC_080472.1, from coordinate 21,584,779 downwards.
TTGCAGTTGTTCACTCTCAGGGAAATGATGCCATGAACAGAACCTTTTGATAAAGCACCAGCCGACTTCAGACTTCTTTTGCAGCTTCTGACCCCCCCACCCCCCCTGAAAATGAGTTGATCCAACTTGACTAGCGATGCCAAGTAGCTTTAAGACCACTCTATCTATCTCTCTCTATTTCTCTGGAAGCTTTGCTCAGGTTGAAGCGCACGTGACCTGCAAGTGACTTTTTCCGCGTCCTCCGTTCGGACGCCTTTTTTCCCGAACACTTAAACCTCTCTTTGCATGTCAAGTTGTTTTTTTAAAACAGCGAGGTTTGCTTTGCAGCTCTCCTTTTTTTTTTTTTTTGGCATTTTGTGTTCATGTGTGATTTCCCGTCATTTTTAAACTGAGTTGGAAAAAAAAAAAAAAGAAACACTGGCAAATTGAGACACTGTTAATGGATTTTGTTTCTGCATTTCAGAAATTGCGTGTAAATAAAATGGAAAAAATAAAAGGACTCATTGGGCTCATTGTTGGAATACTAATATCACTGTACAGGTCAATGAGTTCAACAAGAGTATATACTTACTTAGAAGATATTTTATTTGCTATGTACAACCATGACTTTAGAATATTTGATTGAAGCAGCTTCACTCCTGAAGGTCTACAACAAAAATATACAAAAAGTATTAATTCCTAGAACCCCAACTTGAAAACCAAAGTGGGTTGAAAAAAAGTTGCATGTTTGTGTAAAGGGGGCTAATGGGGCTAATGTGGCTAATGTGTGGTGAAGCAGTGCACATTCACCTTATTCCTCGTCATCTGCTGGGATTCCCAGCTCCTCGTCTGTCCATGCAGAGGCATCAGGCCATGGAAAGTGACCCTTCAAAGGCAACAATAGCACATTAGTACCATAGTCCGGGTCTAGCTCCCTAGGGGGACTACTTGCTGAGCTATGTTTACAGTCACCTAGCCTGCTAGCAAATTTGGAATTGATAGGGATTTATGTATTTAATGCTTACCAGTACAGCATCTAGATAGTAATTTATGTATTTAGGTAATGCTTACCAGTACAGCATCTAGGTAGTAATTAATGTATTTACTTGATTACCAGTACAGCATCTAGGTAGTAATTCATATATTTATTTAATGATTACCAGTACATCATCTGGGTAGTAATTCATGTATTTATTTAATGCTTACCAGTACAGCATCTAGGTAATAATTTGTGTATTTATTTAATGATTACCAGTACATCATCTAGGTAGTAATTCATGTATTTAATGCTTACCAGTACAGCATCTAGGTAGTAATTTGTGTATTTATGTAATGCTTACCAGAACAGCATCTAGGTAGTAATTCAAGTGTTTACTTAATGCTTACCAGTACATCATCTGGGTAGTAATTCATGTATTTAATGATTACCAGTACAGCATCTAGGTAGTAATTAATGTATTTACTTAATGATTACCAGTACATCATCTAGGTAGTAATTCATGTATTTATTTAATGCTTACCAGTACAGCATCTGGGTAGTAATTTATGTAATGCTTACCAATACAGCATCTAGGTAGTAATTTATGTGTTTATTGCTTACGAGTACATCATCTGGGTAGTAATTTATGTATGTAATGCTTACCAGTACATCATCTGGGTAGTAATTTATGTATTTATTGCTTACCAGTACAGCTTCTGGGTAGTAATTTATGTATTTATTGCTTACCAGTACAGCATCAGGGTAGTTATTTATGTATTTAATGCTTACCAGTACAGCATCTGGGTAGTAATTTATGTATTTATTGCTTACCAGTACAGCATCTGGGTAGTAATTTATGTATTTATTGCTTACCAGTACAGCTTCTGGGTAGTAACTTATGTATTTATTGCTTACCAGTACAGCATCTGGGTAGTAATTTATATATTTATTTAATGCTTACCAGTACAGCATCAGGGTAGTAATTTATATATGTATTTATTGCTTACCAGTACAGCATCTGGGTAGTAATTTATGTATTTATTGCTTACCAGTACAGCATCTGGATAGTAATTTATATATGTATTTATTGCTTACCAGTACAGCATCTAGGTAGTAATTCCTGTATTTATTTAATGCTTACCAGTACAGCGTCTGGGTAGTAATTTATGTATTTATTTAATGATTACCAGTACATCATCTAGGTAGTAATTCATGTATTTACTTAATGATTACCAGTACATCATCTAGGTAGTAATTCATGTATTTATTTAATGATTACCAGTACAGCATCTTGGTAGTAATTCATGTATTTATTGCTTACCAGTACAGCATCTGGGTAATAATTTATGTATTTATTGCTTACCAGTACAGCATCTAGGTAGTAATTCATGTATTTATTTAATGATTACCAGTACATCATCTAGGTAGTAATTCATGTATTTATTTAATGATTACCAGTACAGCATCTGGATAGTAATTTATATATGTATTTATTGCTTACCAGTACATCATCTGGGTAGTAATTTATGGATGTATTTAATGCTTACCAGTACAGCATCTGGGTAGTAATTTATATATGTATTTAATGCTTACCAGTACAGCATCTGGGTGGTAATTTGTGTATTTATTTAATGCTTACCAGTACAGCATCAGGGTAGTAATTTATATATGTATTTATTGCTTACCAGTACAGCATCAGGGTCGTGCCACATGTGCCACAGGATCCAGAACCACATAGCACCACTGATTAGCTCCGACTCCAGCTTCTGTTTCTTGGTGATCTGAGGATATTGCCTGTATTGTGGCTCGATGTGTGGGCCGCCGCTTGCCCTGCAACAGCGATACAGGAAGTATCATGAAACAAAACTAGCCAGAATGTACACACTGAAAGCTTTAGCTTTTATTTATTGACGCGTTAGCAAAATGGCTGCCATATTAGCATAGAGCCTAGTCGTGGAGATGTCGCTTACTTTCTGCTCATTATTCTTTGTCGGCCGCTTCTAAGGAGCTGTGTGGTCCCCCGAAGGACCCCCAAGACCCTTCCAAAAGAAGACATGGTCGTTCAGCTATCCGAAGACAACGTTTTAGAACATTTAGGCTAATAACTCAACGAAACAACCGAGCTTGCCGAGGAGTCACCTTCTCCTCGGGTCAACAGACGGGTACTTCAACATAGACATCTCTGATTGGATGAGGTTGGTGACTGTGGCTGTAACCTGTGCGCTGATTGGCTGAATGGCAATATCATTGTTTGGACACAATGTCTAGGAGTACTTAGCGTATCGATATGACATAATTGACTATTTTAAAATACAATCGTTCCGTGTAATATTCATATATGTTTATTACTGATGTATTCGGTATTTTATTTTTAGGCTTATACGTGATTCCAGTAAATCTAATATATATATTGACGCTTTTTTTCATTATTTTACTTCATGCTATGTGCTCGTTTCTTTGCTAGCATAGCCAACAATGGAGTTCTTTATGTTGTGGTCTATTATCTTGAAATGAAAACGTCAATAGGTGGTTGTTTTAGTAGCATCCACTAGATGGGGTCATGGGGCAAATAATGCTTGTTGGGGACTTTCTGCTAACGTCCAGTGCATGTTTTGTATATGCAGTACAGTATGTTCGATCTTGAATAATGCTTTGGTGTTAAGTGTATACAGCACATTGGTAGATGTAAATATGTACGTAATCTCGCTCAAAATACAATAATTGGAAGTGAAAATGCATCAAAATCTGGGCATAAGACTGCAAATACCAACTTATTCTAATCATTCTATGTAAATATGTATCGTCGTAGTATCTTCTTCTCATGTGTAAACTTACTTTCTGTAGTTGTACTTGTAACAGCGATGGTAGTACACATGGCGAATAAAGCTCATTCTGAAGCGCTATAATGCGAATAACAAATTTTGGTGGCTGCAATAAGAAACACACCGGAAGTAACTATCGAGAGCGCGCACGCTTGTGCGCCCCCGCCCTGCACTCAAACAAGACACGGGCGCCATCTTGTTTCTATCGCGGACGGTGGGAATCGCATCGAAATGAAGGGGAAATATCATTGAAAGACGGGCATTTTCAACTAACACACACTGTGACTGAATATTGGTATCGAGTCGCCATCCCAAATAATTGTACAATGAGAGAAACGGTTTGTTATGTCTGTCACTGCGACATTAGTGGCTAATGGCTGCTCTCCGGCTGCGCCCCTCTCCCCTCATAGCTCAGAGCCCGCCCACTGAATACTAGCCGGGTGATGTAATCACGAACGGCTTCACAAATAACACAAATATTGTGTTTTCACTTTGATTTATGTTGAATGACTGTCATTAGTACGCCATATACGTTAACACAAAGGCGGGTCGTGTCGTCTTCACACCAAAAAAATCAAACAAAAAAAAAAAACACGCGGTTCATTCACAAGTGCTGTCCTCTCTGGTGAAATAAAGATGTCTCGTTGTGTCCTCCGTGCAGGTGGCGCCGTGTGGAAAGAAATAGCCGAATTTTAAGGCGCTCCTCGGCCAACTTTGTGCAAGAGGACTGACTGCTCGCTTGCTGCAGCGCACTCAACAGCGAACCTATGCGGCGATGGGGCATCGGTGCGCATGCGCGAGGAGCTGCGCCCATTGTAGGGGGGAAGGAGGACTGCATGGACAAGATGAGGACATCCTCTCCTAACAGATGATGTCAAAGGGAATTCTACACATGCTGCACAGAAACAAAGGTGTGTAGCAAAATCATGCACACATTATATACCACACATTTAAAATTATTTGGTTTACATAATCAACACATCGAACATTATCATAACAATGGAGCCTATTAACAGGATGGATCCACGTTACAGATTTGTGTCTGTAACTTGTAAGTATATCAAAGATGTAATCATCTTTTAATTATAGGTTCAATACTTAAAAGATCCATCTAATATAAACAATCTGCTCTTGTGTAAATTGTTACATAAGAGCTTAGATGTCCCCCCTGCATTGTGTTAAGGATTTGTTACACAGTACTGCTCTTCATACACGCGAGATGTTCATAGTAATAATAACAGTTTGACTTTAAATATAAACGTTTTTAAGTCTGTTCACAAAATGTATAACATTTACAACAGTATCAAAGTGCAAAGTGGGAGATGACTGGTTTAATTCATATCAATAGACTAAACAAAACAGTAATGGCCGCCCTGGACAGGAAACACGTCCGTGACCGCGCATCGGGTACGACGCCCCTGCGAAATGGACCGGGCAGCCCCGCAGCTTGTGGAGGCGGAGCCCTGGTGTAACTGATGGGAAGGTAGGGGAGGGGGGGCACGCGGGGGAGGCGGAGTCTCGGCAGTCCTGGCAGGGCCGCCATTTTTGCACAGGGAAAAGAGACTGCTTTTGAAGGGATCTAATTTCTAAAAGTCGCTCTTGATCAGCGTATAGTTTTTTTTTAACGGTTCCCCTCTCGATCCTTGCACCCAGACTGTGCAGCACTAGAGGCGGGGGTTTTGACAGCGGGGAAAGGACTATTTCCGGAGGACCAGGGAAATCCAAACCTTTTAGTATAGCTTTGCTAGTGATCCGCAGTGTGTGGACACAAGTATTGTTTTGGTTGTGGAGGCTGTGTGGAGAGCGGCGAGGGTCTTGCCCTGGACCCGTATTCGCTACCCCTCGACGTGGACATAAAACGGTACGTAAAGTGCACTGTGTTGTTCTTCTGAGGGCTAGCATAACCCGGAGCTGGGAGGCTATTGTTGGCTTTACTTTAGCTGGCACATCATGCTGATGCTGGCTAGTTGTATCAGCTGAGTGTTAGCTTACAGGCTAGCTCAACACAACACTCGCTTTTATCCATGTCTACCCATGGTCGTCTCCTCGGTTTAATTCGCATTAAGGAGGCCTTTTGGGGGGAATATGTAGGTGACGTAAGCTAATGTGTCAAGTTGGCAAGGGAAAAGAGCGCTTGCTAGCTAGCTAGCACATGCTAATAGCTCGAATTAGCTTAACACAAACGTAATGGCAAAGTCAAGAGTGGCAAAACAAACGTCATACAAAGCTCTGGGGTTGATTAATGTACATGCCACAGCGATCGCCAATGGGCTTTGCAAAAAAGGCATAACACCAAACTTAATATTGAGAAGGAACGCCTGTAATGGGAAATGCGTTGTTATAATTGCAGATAATGTCAAAATGCAATCAACGCTGAAGTCTACTTGGATGTCGAGATCATTTAAAGGCTACTTAAATGTGACAGCAGTCGTCGTTTGACACAGTAATCGCTGCGGGCCACATTGCGCGCAGTTTCCTCCGATTCAGTCCTAAATCGTCCATCATAACATTACGCGATATTTGTAATCAAAACAAACGCTTAAGCGTGCAAGAAAACATGTTTTAGTCAACCGTGTGTCTGCCTTATCATGCAATAATAAGCGGATAATCTGTTGCAAACTTGCAATTAGTCGACGTGAGTCTTATCCTGTTCGCAGCGACTGATTTCCGTTCCAGCTGAAATGCCACAGAACAATAAGCTCTTCGTAGGTTCATGTAAACAAACTATGTAGACTCCAAGTTGCAAAGCAAGGGAGCAGCTGCTGGAATAGCTCGAATGCTTGTCTACATTGCGCAGTGTTCGAACGCCGCTGGGCTTTTTGTGTTTTCTTTTTTGCATTACCACGTATGACAAACTATAAAGATCACAGTCGCTTAAAATGGCGATTTTTTTCTGACCGTGTGCTATCTTAAAGGGCACAAGTAAAGTGTAATTGAATGTAGCTTGAGAGAATGCTGCAAGCATGGGGGAGGGGACGCCCCGTCATATACTTCGTAATGCCCCCCTCGATCCCGTATGTTACCGACACTTGTTTAAAAAGCACCCCGTTCCGTTTGAAATGCGAGTATTTTGTCAAACACCGACGCGATCGCGCCTTCCCGTCGACGATGATGCAAACAGCCCAATTTTCATTGTCCCCGCTAGCTTCGCCCAGCTAGCTAGCTAGCTATCACCCATTACGTATTATTCCATTAGCGGCGGTGCGAGCTGTCGTTTGACCTTCAATGGCGACTCGACGTTCAACTCTCAATATATCGCCACTCTTTAACGTAACAATGTGGAGAAATGGAGACGACGTATCATGTTTGCCCGTCCTGGTGTGCTCCCAAGTGTTTATATCCAAAGCCTGTGCGCGGTCGAGTGGCCCAACATAATTGCTAACCGATTAGCTTGCTTGCTTCGCATTCGACAAACAAAACAAAAAAAAAAACAACAAGGCTTGGAGACTGCGTCGAGCGGCTGGTACTTAGAATCGAACGTGTGAGAGGAGAGGCGATTGAATGCATTCTCTAGTGGAGAGGGGGTGGAGGGGGATTTTCCTCCTCCGCCGGGCTTACAACGACCGTCCCCAGGAAAAAAGCGCTAGGAAAATGGCGTCCTCGGCCAGCCTGTTGTGGCAATATAATAGCAACGCCGTCGCCTCCACACCCCTACCGGCAGCGCTCACTGCAGCGCCGACACGCTCCCCGCGAAGCAACTGCACAACATTACATGTATTTATTTATTTTCTCTTTAAAGTGTACAATGGATGTCATTGACACTGACAGTGAAATGTTTTATAAGTAGTCGCTGAAGAGCATGACGTATGCTGCATGCTGGGTGCTCAGACACGACCTTCTGCCTGTGCACAACACACAAACATTACTGTACAGCATCCGTTCTTAATACACGTACACACTGGTGCTGTGGAACCACCTTGGAAGCGGAGCATCAAAATGCATAAAGAAGGAAATTGAGACAGACAAAAAAATATCTTCAAACCTGCAATTAAGTGTGTCCACACAATAGGCCGATTTGTTCTTGTCCCTTGCATGGTGCTACTATTAGGAACATATTAATCACTGTTAATATCGCTAAGCATAGTTCATATTCATGTCATTCATATTTTAGTGCTGCAGACTGACACGATGCTACGTTTTTAGGATAAATGTTGTTAAAATGTGTTTAGTTTTAGTTTAGATGGAGACACACACACACACAAAAGATGGACAATGTTGGCTTTCTTACTGATATTGTCTATACCAGGGGTCAGCAACCCGCGGCTCCAGAGCCGCATGTGGCTCTTCAGCCTCTTTGTTGTGGCTCCCTTTGCAATGCTTGAATATTTTTTAACACCACAGTGGGGAAAAAGCATGTCTTTGTAATGAGTTTAAAAAAATCCAACTTTGTGTGAGTCCATGAATGCATCCTGACTGAGTTCTGACTGGTGATTGGATGAGTACAAGGATGAGCAGACAGGATGCTATTCAGTTCTCTCTCACAGGTAAACATTAAGGAAAATACTTTATAAATACTTTTCATACTTTCCCAAAGCTATTTGACAATTCTAAAAAATAAATTAGAGATCATATAAAACAGCGACATTGGAACTTCAGGTATCAGGTAAGTTTACAGTAATTTACACATATATTTATGTAAGTTTATATTTAATATAATACTAGCAAGAGTACTCCAACTTGTTTTTTTTCTTATCTGAACTACTTTGATAGCCCCAAATTCCCTCCAATTTTGTTTTAAACATACTATGTTTTGCGGCTCCAGGCTATTTTTCTTTAGTGAGCAAGGGGGTGAAATGGCTCTTTTCATAATAAAGGTTGCCGACCCCTGGTCTATACTGATACGGTCCAGTACTTTATTACAAATTTTGATATTAAGGAATACCGATATCGGCCTCAAACTAATGACAAGACACTGTCACTACGAAATACGTACCCGGAATGGTGCCAGGACTATGTCGCATCCTCCACGGCGCTTCTGTGGCAACAGGTGCTCGGGTAGTTTTTTAAAAATATAAATAAACCATAAATGGTAAATAACCATACTTCATATGTGTAATTTATTGTGGGGGTGACTTGTTAAAATACTTGGTTAGCACGTGGATGTTTCCATCGTCTTACGACATCCACCAAGACTGAGAAAATGGAAATAAAATGGAATCAATGGACGGCGTAGATTACACATGGTTTACACGTAACTGCTGAAAACTAGGCCGAGCCGATGTAGACGCGTCGTGCACATGCGTTGAACCAATTGCGCTGTGGGGTACATATTGCGTAGTGACGGTCACATCTCGGCATGTAATGAATGAATACGAGGGGGGGGGTCAGAAGGTCTCATGCAATTAAAACGTGACAGATTTCTCGTTCAGAAAAAAAAAGTCGTATTGTGGTCATTAGGCCTGGGACAATAACGAATGAATTGCGCAATAAATGAAAATGACCTGGATAGTATAGTATAGTGATGGTGAGTAAAAAAAGTTGTCTTTTGGGAGGTTGGAGTAGTTTCTGACCAATTAAGTGAAACAGATGAGTGTGTTTGTTTGCTAACAAGGCCTGGTTCTCTTGCAGATGATTTCTTTTGGAAAAGAAAATCCAAATATGATGACTAGAATCGTGTTTTCCTGCTCCGGCTTGTCTCCCGACAGGACAGTCAAAATGGTCGCATGTCTGTTTTTGGGGTTCGAAGCTTTGGAGTTCGCCATCTAAGGCCTAGTAAAGCTGCGGCAGTGATCTCACGCCTGTGGTACCCAGACCCCGAGAGACCCATCAGATAAATGCGCCCGGCTCCTGTTTAGCTCGGCGCAGTCACATGACCTCCCAGCTGAGCGGAGGAGCCAGAGGCTCAGGTGACCTGTTTTTGGCCTGTAATGGATCCCTCATAGACGGCCATGTTTTTTAGCCGTGTTTGCAAAGTGACTCCCATTTAAAACAAGTTGTAGCATCGCTGTGATGCAACAGCATTGCGTGACAGTCGTCAACGGTATTTGTACAAGCATGTCTAACCTATTTGTTGTTTTTTTTTTATTTTGTATCTGCTGCTTTTGACAGGAGACGTAGCTTTCTCCATGCCTCAGTAGCACCTTGTGATTATTTACTGTGCACTCCATCACTTTTAAGCAGCTTTAGCACGCCGGGTTCTAACACAGGGCGTCGTCAAGTCATTTTTATGTGCAATGTGGTGACCCCCCCTGTAAATGTGCTCCTTTAGACCGGTGCCCCCCTGCTTTAGACCGCCTTTGTTGTCATCATTTGTTTGTCCGCCAGCCTGCAGGAGTGCTGCTAGCCTCCTCGTCTTTTCATGCTCACTAGTTGCTAGGTGGGGTTGGGGGGGGGTGGCACAAACACTGCGACACATTGTCATCCTCGACTTCTAAATGGTCTTTAGAGGCTGGTGGGGGGGGTCTCTTGTTTATGCACTGTTTCTCTTGTCGCCGTGGAGTGTCTACACACCCACTTCCCTTTTCGCCTTGATGCACGGGTTTGTACTCGAGGCCATCGCTGGAGCGGTTTGATGAAGGTCCACGTCCCGTCGCAGAAAGCAGAGCAGGCTTACATTCCATCTGGGTCACACTTTGTGTATATATGGATGGATTGGATTCATCTGCTGCTTCGCTGAGTCACTGCAGCCGCCTACCGGGAGGGTGTCTTAAACATCTGTTTGCTCTTTGCTTGGGAAGGATAGGATCGGGGGGGCTGCAATTCCTAATTGTTCCCCTCTCTCCTGCTCGCTCTCCACTTCTTCTCAAAGTCTCCCATGAAGAACCCGTATGGCAACGCACAGGAGTGTGAGAAGCTGTTGCAATGCTGTGGGTTTTCCCTTACGGCCTTTAAAAGGACCCCCCCGCCCCCCTCGACCGACCGCACAATGACACCACTGTGTCCCCACACTGTGTTACAGTTGAGTGTGTGTGTCTGTGTCTGAGAGGGCCCAGTGCCGCCACCCAGAGTCCACACAGGGTTAAAGCTGTGGAGGGTCACTGTCAGACAGACGACCCCCCCCCCCCCCCCCCCCTCTCCACACACACACACACACACACAAAACGGAGACCTTTGTTGTGCCTGGAATTCCAAAGGTGAACAGCAGAGATGGACTTGACTCATTTTTGTCCTTGTCATAGGCCCCTCCCCCTTTCGCCTGGTTGTCATTAGGCGCCGTGTGTGTGTGTGGGAGAGAGAGACACCCCCCTCCCCTTTTGCTTCTGCGTCACTCGTGTCGGGTTTATTTAGGAAGTACACAGGAGGGAAAGAAATCCGGCTGGGTGGGGTGACTAGGCAAAGGAAGAGTGATGTTTTTTTTTCTTTTCCAACCCCCTTTTTTTCCTTGACGGCTTTTCTTAGGGGTGACGGACAGTTTCTGTAAAGGAAGTGGGAAGAGGAGGAGCAACATGAGGCAGTCTGAGCTCTGGTTTAGTTAGGAATGCTGTTGTACTGTACTTGTTTTTCCCTTTTTGCCCTTTCCCTCTCACAGCCGCCTTTTTTCAGTCCCGACAGTATGTTTGCACTGGACCACCTCTTAGAGGAAGGAGCGCTTGTGTATGTTTGACCCCATGAGGAGGTGTTTCAGGCTTCTTGGACATTCCTCACACAGGAAGAGACTCAGGATGGAGTGCAGTGCACAGGGGCTTGATCTCCAAACATAACATATTGGTACCGTGTACCAAGAACAGCATCGTCTGACATGTTTGTTCTTTTGTTCACGGCTGACACACTCTTACCACTATTCTGGATGGTGGTGCCAAATCGGTAGCCAACAAAGGAAAACTTGCGCTTTGTCCAAAAACTATTTATTTTTCCAGAGTTTTGTCACATGCAAATTAGACAGAATAATATTTGAATAATATTGTCATATAGTCATGTAAAGTTTGTTTCTTTAATACCAAAGCTTCTTTTAGACAATGAATTCAAGTAGCTGAATTTTGTGAGCTAATTTTTTCTTAAAGCATGCATTTAGCTAATTACATTTTTAGCATATCATCATGTAAAAAAAATTAGCTTTTTGGACTGAATTTTACATTTTGAAACTTTGTATTTTAATGAGCTGATTTTTTCCTAAAGCGTGCATTTAGCTAATTACATTTTTAGCATATCATGTAAAAAAAAAAAAGCTCATTAAAATACAAAGTTTAGAAATGTAAAATTCAGTCCAAAAAAGTGCCTCAGAGCCAGCCAATCAGGTGTAAAGTGCATAGTCACGTGACGCAGGTCTTTTTAAAAATCATTTTGTATTTGTTTACATTTTTTTTAAAAGCCAGCTCCTGTCGAGTGAAGCTGAGTAAACCCACTCCAGTTTAGTAAGCTCCAAGAAACAGTGTGGAGTAAAAGTAAAAGTTGTATTGCAGTGTGTGGGAAGATGTAGTCACCCATGCAATTCAAATTACATTATTAATGTAAGATTTCTTTAGCACCCTGATTATGCTTTTCCACTTTCCTGACTTATAAATGTAGTTGGAATGTTGTATCATGGTGTTAAATGATGTCACAGTGAGTCGGACTGCAGTGTGAAGATTTCACCGTGTTAGCATAGCTTGTGACCGGAGGCGGGGCCGTGTGCGGAATAAATTAAAACCGACTGTTTTGAAAAGCCAAGGAAATACAGCTGAATAGGTGCAGATTCTGTTGGATCTAGAAAGCTTTCTACTCTATAGGAGTCCACAACTAAATTGGACGAGATGTTGCAAACCGCGCTTTTATTTTGAAGACTGGCAGTGTGTTCTGTGTGTGTTGGAAATGTCCGCCTGTGTACTGTTCAGGCGAACTGCGTGCAGGAATAAACGTGCCTCTCGTCTTTTTCCCCCACTCAGATACCGCATCGTTAAGCGAGCGCCTGTTTACATTCAAGCGGCAGCCATAGTGATTGATCGCCTTGGAAGTACTTCCTTCTACTTATGACATCATTTCCTTCACATTTTAACAGTGAATGAGTTTTTTATGACCCAATTGTGTAATTGTAGAAATCATCGTGCTGTAACGTGAGGATGACATGCGCATTTGAGACGAATAAGATCGGACAAAATGTGCGGATCGGACAAAAGTTGCCGGGATTGGACAACGTTGTGGAGATTGGCTGAGTTGCCGTGAATTGGTTCAATCCAATCCAACATCCTAAAGGGTCAGTCTAAGCGCCTATCACTGACTCCTCTGTTCCTAATATGTACGATATTTGCGATTGCCACCCGTTGTCTGGCCACCCAGTTGAGGTGTGACCTGCAGCCTATTTTGTCCCGGCATCTGTCCCCTCCCACTAATCCTGCTTATCAACAGAGCTCTGTATCAGGGCCAGCCACACTGACACACATGCTCCTGTCTGGATGCTCACAACACACACACACACACACACACACATACTCAAATCTCTACCTTGCCGTTAATGTCCGTCCAATCCTTCTAACAGCTGTGGAGGCAACTCAAGCCGTGATTCCACTGAAACCAAGCGTCCCCAACAATTACAGCATGTGTATTTAAAAATGAGTGTTTTTCAGCAGACCAAGGGGTGTGTGTGGGGGGGGAAATGGCCTCTGTGTGGAGTCGTGCTTCTCCCTCCCTTTCATGGCGGCTGGCTGCTGCGTTCTCGTGCTCCGCTCTGTGGACGATCGCTCACGGTGCAGCTTTACTGCAATTTATTGCACGTTTCCAGTCGTCTGTGTATCATGTCGTGGTCTATAACAATCCAACGATGTTAGCATAAGATGACTGTAAAGCAAATCGCTCTTTGTCGCTTGTGTATGCTAACACTTTAAATAAAAACGGCAAAACTTCACAATGATCCAGAAAGTCAAAATCTGTGGCACACTTGCTGAGTGGGAATTATCAACACAACCACGTCGAGACATAAATGATGTCCCGACAGTCAGGTAAGAAAAATAAAGCAATAGCGTTTGATTCCAGCAAAAAGGAGCGCCGTTGTGTCGGGAACGTATCCTTTCTGTGACTTGTATTGGTAGTGCAAACACTGACACGTTGTCCCCACTCTGTCCTCTGTCCTCAGGCCTTGTGGATGCACTTAGATGTCTGCAATGACTGCTGTGGCTGGCATGCCTCAGTGTTTTGGACTCCCATTCTCTGGACTCAGTAGGACAAGAACTGATCAGCAGAGAACGTCATGAGCATAGTCATCCCAGTAGGGGTGGACACAGCAGACGCCTCGTTCCTGGACATGGCTGCAGGCTCGGAGTAAGTAACTCCAAAAGTACACTTTGACAACTGTACTATAATTCCCCCTCTCTGTAATTAAATAATATTTATTCTTAATTGTAATGCTTCCATAATCAATTAGGACAAAAACTTGGAATGTGTTTGCTGTAATGGACAGTTGAGCCCCCCCTCCCTCGCTCATCGATCGTTCTTGCACTTAACCATGGTCGCTATTAACTACATCCGTCTGTGTCAAAATGGCAGCGAGCCCAGAACGAGCATTTTATGCCGCCTGTGTCTCTAACGCCACACTACAACACATGAACACCCCCACCCACCCCCATCCACCCTCCCTTCGTCCTTTTCCCCGTTTTCCAGCCTGATGTGTGCTCATGTGTACGCCATGTTCAGCCACTGAGGCAGAAAGGTGCACGCCGTCATGGCAACAAGCCTCATGTTGCCCCCCCCTCCTCCCTCGGTTCCTCATCAAGGACACTGCCGTGGCTTTCTCTGGCAGATAAATGAAGCAAGATGTTCTCGCATGACTAAAGAGTAACACACGTCATCCACTCGTTGGGGTGCGGGTGCGGGTGGGGGGGTGAATGGTGGTGCGAGGCTTGCGCCTGTCTCTTTAAATGAAGGAGAGCCCACCTTCATCAGAGCTGTTGCAGTGACAGCTTGTGTTGCCATGGTATCTACCCCCCCATCCTCCCCTCTGCACTGCGCAAGGCCTGTTTCTATGGAAGCAGCCCTGAGTGACAGCTGGCGCTCACAAAGCTATGGCGTCCTAAATGCCCCCCCCCCACCACACACACACAGTTCTTCCTCAGTGGGGCTCTGCGGCCAATTGGGGGGTTGGGGGGCAGATACCCCTCTTGACTCTGGTTTGCTCTTTGTCCATCCTCTGCTTTCATTTACAACATTTTAAAAGAAGACATATTGGAAAAGGTTCCATGCTGTGAAAAAGGACAAAGCATCTCCTTGGAGCGTTGGGAGAGGGGAAACAGTGCCGTGTCCTTTCCACATCCCCTCTAGTCTGCACCAGGGTGACCAGCTGTTGGCTAATGCTGCGTGCGCACGTGTGTCCACGGTTACACATGCGCGTGCACACTGGCGGAGTACGTAATGTTGCCATGGTAGCGAGTGGCAGCTCTTCAGAGTGAAGGCGTTGCCTCTGGCTGCTGCTCTTCATTAGTCCCCTTTAGTCCCTTTTTCTCCACATCAGCCTTGTTTGTATTTCTACATTCTCATCGGTTGTCTAAGACAGGGGTGCTCATTAAGTCGATCGCAAGCTACCGGTCGATCGCGGAGGTGGTACTGGTCGATCGCTGGTCGATCGCGGCGTGACATTAAAAAAATATCATCCTAGCATCAATGCCGTCACTTGATTGATATACAGGGCAGCCATTCAGATGACAACTGAATGTTGCCCTTCGGGTGACCAATCAAATCAAACAACGTCTCTAAGTGCAGCAGAACTTACGATGTCAGCCTATCATCCATCCCCGTTACTTGATTGACATACAGGACAACCAATCAGATGACAACTGAATTTTGACCTTTAGGTCACCGCTCATGCGTAAACAATGATGCAAAGTGCTAAGCTAGTCGGCGAATTGCAAGATTTTAAAGCCCTCGCTAAAGTTTATGGTCACTAAAATGAGTGAAGGAGCTGGACCAAGTAAAAAGGCAAAAACTGGACCAAGTAAAAAGGCAAAAAACATATCACTTCCATACGGATATGGAATATTATACGGATATTATGATACGGATATTATCCATGACTGATAAACATTTGGAAGTGTGCTTGAGGCTGGCTATCAGCAGCTACTGTCCGGACTATGCATCCCTGGCTGCTTCAATTCAGTGCAAGTCATCAAAGTAAACTCAGGTAATTACAAAAAATGTTAATAGTTAATTATGTGTGTTTTGCAATATTGGCTCATTTGGTTATGTAAGGTACATCAACATACATTGTACGTACAAATAATCCTCAATACATTTGAAAATAAATAGATGTTTTGCATTTTTGTAGTGGGTAGATCATTTTGACTCGGTCATTTTAAAAGTAGCTCGCATGCTGAAAAAGTGTGAGCACCCCTGGACTAAGAAATGCTGCCCAGCAATTATTGACAAGGTCTTCTTCTGAGTCTTCTACATAAATCCTCTTTTCCTGCCTCCTTTAAGCGTGGAGACATGAATGATACAAACCCTCGAGCCATGCACATATTCAAGTATCCCTTCCTCGTCACTGCGCAGTTTCACTTACTGCAGTTTAGTGGCAAATAAAAGTAATAAAATAAAACTTCTACTTGTTTTAACATGGGAAACGTAAATAACACATATGGATATGAGCAATCACACTTAATTAGGGATGCTCACACTTTTTCAGCCTGGAAGGTGCATTTAAAACGACCCAAGTCCCCAACATCTACCACCTGTTATAAAATAATTAAAAGTATAGAAAGGTGGAATATATTTACTGTATTAAAAATGATGATTTAGCTATATTGTGCATGTATATCACACACTTTTTCAGCATTCAAGTTAAAAAGTCGACATGATCTGTCACTTAACTATAAAACGTATATCAAATCCAACTGGTAAACTTTGAAACTATTTACTGAAAACTAGGGCGGCACGGCGGTCTAGTGGTTAGCGTGCAGATCTCACAGCTAGGAGAAGAGGGTTCAATTCCACCCTCGGCCATCTCTGTGTGGAGTTTGCATGTTCTCCCCGTGTGGGTTTTCTCCGGGTACTCCGGTTTCCTCCCACATTCCAAAAACATGCTAGGTTAATTAGCGACTCCAAATTGTCCATAGGTATGAATGTGAGTGTGAATGGTTGTTTGTTTACATGTGCCCTGTGATTGGCTGGCGACCCCGCATGAAAATGATTTAGCAGAAGTCACCTTTTTTCAGCATAACTAGGCACCACAAATGAAGGATAACTTCTTCTAAATATAGGCAACACACAACACCGAGTATTAGCTCGAGATGTCTCTTCACCACTTTTCATCACTTTTGCCACAGGGGAGCACCAGCGAATCAGGAGAGGAGCTTCATGTCAGCTGACTAACATGACGTCTACATAGTCACGTTCATGAAAAAAAACATCACATTGCCGTCCGTTCCTTCTGAGTGCTGTGCAGACTTGTGAGCGACTCGCAGTAACAGCACTTTTAAAAAGTCTGTTTTGTAAGCTTGTTGCGAAATCAGAGCTAGTAAACACATTCATTCATTCATTTTCTACCGCTTTTTCCTCACAAGGGTCGCGGGGGTGCTGGAGCCTATCCCAGCTGTCTTCGGGCGAGAGGCGGGGTACACCCTGGACTGGTCGCCAGCCAATCACAGGGCACATATAGACAAACAACCATTCACACTCACATTCATACCTATGGACAATTTGGAGTGGCTAATTAACCTAGCATGTTTTTGGAATGTGGGAGGAAACCGGAGTACCCGGAGAAAACCCACGCATGCACGGGGAGAACATGCAAACTCCACACAGAGATGGCCGAGGGTGGGAATTGAACCCTGGTCTCCTAGCTGTGAGGTCTGCGCACTAACCACTCGACCGCCGTGTAAACAAAATAAATAATAAAACTAGCCAACATATATTCTATGTTTGTATGTCACAAAAGCCTACCAATCACGTCTTTGGGTGAATGGCGATGGCGAACCGGAGTAGGCCTTGTCATTTAAAGATAATGAATACTGATCAATGAGCTATTAAACATGTGTCAGGCAGCTGAGAAATATGATGAACAAAGTATGGACAATGAAATATGATTGGAGTCAATACTGTATGCCAATGTTTGTTTTTAGCAGCGCTGCAGATCTGCAGAATGTTTGCTCTAAAGCCATTGTATATTTGCAGAGTGCAGTATATGTTAGCATGAGTGTTGCCATAATGCATAACAACAAAGCTGCTATGTTTAGTTATTATTCGAAAAGTTAAGCTCATGGTATGTTCTTCTTCATTTCTTTTCTTTCTCCACTCATGCCCTCAACGGTGAGGAGCAACCGGCCCGTGTGGCGGTTAATCAGTAGTGTAGACACGCAGCACAAAATGTGCACGCACACACCTTAAGAGTGGTTCCGCCTCCCGACCTCATGCATGCACTTATATTTTCACTTTGACGGGGCGTACTTGAGCAGCAGTGCCCGAAGTGCAGGAAGTGCGAAGGCCGCCTTTTTTCACGGCGTGTTCCACGAGGGCTCAAGGCAGGTACTGTAGCACCACTTCAAGTTTGGCAAAAAATGAGGCGTTTAGAAGGAAGGAAACATATTTTCTTCCTTTTTGGCTTTGTGCTTTAAAGGCATAGTGTGTGATTATCGGGTAAAGCAGCATGATGAGAAATGCTGCACGGCTTGTTTCACTCTGGTCATTTACCTGCACATGTCTGTATTTTGTCTTCTTCGTAAAATCCTGTTCAATGAGTTAGGGTGGATTTTATGACCGAGTCGTGCCGCTATTTTAAAAAAATATAACCCAAAGTTAAGAAAAACTGCTGCATAATATCATAAAAGTGTTTCCTTTCCCACACATTCCTCCAGTAACCCGACATGCTTGTTTGACTCTGCACATTTTATGTCCACTTCCCTCTCGGGCGGCACTATTTCCTACCTTAAACACATCCGTCACACCACAGTGTGTGCGTGGGTTGGTCACAAACGGCCAAACAGGCTCTCCACTTCGGATCTCGCCGAAAGCTGATCTACAGGTTTGGTGTGAGCCAAGCTGACAAGTGATTGCGTGTTTGTTGTTCCGCCTGCGTGGCAGACAACACACGTCGCTCATGAAGCGCTTCGAGTTCTTTTGGTTTTAGCGTGACTTTACAATAAAAGTGTTTTCCACTCGCAAACATCTTTGCTACTGTACCTGTGCCAGCATGCCCTAATCCTGCTGCAAATACACAACAATGCCTTTGCTCTGTGTAATATTGTGCACTAATGTGAGTATTGTATGCGTGTTTTGCAGACCAGAGTCGGTGGAGGCCAGCCCTGTGGTGGTAGAAAAGTCCAGCTACCCACACCAGATCTATAGCAGCAGTTCTCACCATTCCCACAGTTACATCGGCCTGCCTTATGCCGTGAGTACTTCACTGACCCACAACGAGGAAACGGTGCTGCCGCTGATTGGTTGAGACATGTTCCTAGTCACTGTACTTGTGCTCTTCCTGTTCACCTGCCAGGACCATAACTACGGGGCGCGGCCCCCGCCCACGCCGCCGGCCTCCCCTCCCCCCTCCATGTTGATCCGGCAAGGAGATGGGGGGTTGTTTGTTCCGGGGGGCCAGGACGAAGCATCCACAGGCACCACGCTCAGCACCTCCGAGGATGGCAGCTACGGGGCCGACATCACCCGCTGCATCTGCGGCTTCACCCACGACGACGGCTACATGATCTGCTGTGACAAGTGCAGGTTGGGCCCACTTTTTGGCGACATGTTCCCGCCCCTTTTGTTTCCTCAACTCTGTGGTGCGATTCTCTCCAGCGCCTGGCAGCACATAGACTGCATGGGCATCGACAGGCAGAACATTCCTGAGACGTACCTGTGCGAACGCTGCCAACCACGACACCTGGACCGGGAGAGGGCCATCTTGCTGCAGACAAGAAAACGAGAATGTTTGTCAGGTAAGGAAAAGGCCGCAAAATGGATACACGTTTACTTTTCATTTGTATGTAGTTGTGTGAGCGCTGAATTCTCCATTTTAGCTCAAACTACTACTTTTACTCTTATTTTCATTGTATATTTTAGCACAGAGGTAGGGAACCTATGGCTCGGGAGCCAGGTAGGGCTCTTTTGATGACTGTATCTGGCTCTCAAGCATTTCTTACCACAATAAAAAATGCATTTTTGCTAACATTTTAAAGTAAACCATCACAGAAATCACTGTTAAAAATAATATTCAAAATCAACTTTCTTATGCATTTTAATCCGTCCATCTATTTTCTACTGCAATACGGCCGACCATATCCATCTTTTTTGATGATATTTTCCAGGTCAAACACCAAAACTCGATTATTACTGGGTAATGCGGTAGTCTACCTCTGCAGAACCAAGCCTTCTGACGAAGATGGCCAAAAGAATGAAATACGTGTACTGAATACGGTGCAAAACCATGCAGCAGCAGAAGTTGCATTAATGGCAGCAAGTATTTGATTTATTATTAGACACTGCGCTGCTCACGAAAGTGTGCTGGCCACACCCCCTTGGCGTGGGGTAGTGTGCCTGGTCTACACAATTAGAGCCCATTATATCTAAAACTGTTGGTCTTACATAAAAATGCACACATTTTATTGCATTCAAAATGTATATGGCTCTCACAGATACACATTTTAAAATATCTGGCCTTCATGGCTCTCTTAGCCAAAAAGGTTCCCGACCCTTGTTTTAGCACATTTCCACAGCATTTCAGCTTCCGAACGGCTCCTGTTCGTTCAACATTTTAGATTTTCGTACATTTTCAAAGCTTTTCAGCTTTGCTTCAGCTTGTCAGAATTCACACATAATGTCTTCTGACTATCCATGATCTAGTTATTTACAAAATATATTTCCATATAGTGTGTTTTTGATAGCAATTGGGTCTGCTATCTGTCTAGGTGTGAACAGTGACACCTGCTGGACTAATAGGGAACATTTTGTAACCCGCACGTTTTTACTGTCTTTTTTTTACCCAAGTAGACGGGGACACCAGTGCCACAGAGAGTGGAGATGAAGTTCCTCTGGAGCTCTACTCCACCTTCCAACACACGCCTACCACCATCACCCTCACCACTGGGCGCCTTGGCAATAAGCAGGCAGACAAGAAGCGCAAAAAGAGCGGTGAAAAGGAGTCCCCGGCGTCATCCGCCCGAGCTAAGAAGGTGTTTATTAGTGCAAAAAAACTGTGTACGCATTCATCAACATACTAGATATACAGCTCTCTTTTTAATTGCGTCCCGCAGGCCTTCCGAGAAGGATCCAGGAAGTCCTCGAGAGTAAAGGTAATGACGCAACATGACATCTTTTTTTGCTTATGACCGGATCCTCAAATGGATTTTCTTGTTCAGGGTGCTGCTCCGGAGCAGGACCCGACAGAGCACCCGTCTCTATGGGAGAATAAGATTAAGGCGTGGATGGAGCGCTACGAGGAGGCCAGCAGCAACCAGTACAGCGAGGACGTCCAGGTGCTGCTCCGCGTCAAGGAGCAAGGCGACGGAAAGAGCCTGGCCTACAACACACACCCGGCCTCCTTCAAACCCCCGGTGGAGGTACCACCCTTGTTGTCCATCTGCTCGTGCTCACGCTATCTCGGGGAGTCATTTAACATCCATCTATGTGGTTGCCTTGTAGAGTCAAGTTCAGAAGAATAAGAAGATCCTTAAGGCCGTAAGGGACTTGGCTCCAGATTCCCTAATCATTGAGTACAGGGGCAAGTTTATGCTTCGACAGCAGTTCGAGGCCAACGGGTACTTTTTCAAGAGGTCAGTATTTACATCTAATCGTATTTAGACTTGTGGTTCAATGGCGGCCTTTTGCTTCATTTTTCAGACCCTACCCCTTTGTGTTATTTTACTCCAAATTCGATGGCTTGGAGATGTGCGTGGACGCTCGCAGCTTTGGCAACGAGGCGCGCTTCATCCGCCGCTCCTGCACCCCCAACGCTGAGGTGAGGGGGACGTCCCCGACAGCCAAATATTACTGTCTATACCAGGGGTGGGCAAACTACGGCCCGGGGGCCACATCCGGCCCGCCAAGTGTTTCAATATGGCCCGCCTGTTTTTTCCAAATATTTCATTTGAACTCAACGTACAACCTGGCATCATGGCTTGGGCCAATTTTTTGATGGTTGAGATAGCTGCTTTATCAATTTCGTTATTTGATGTGGTCTGTTACAAAAATGCTCCTGTAAAAAGGGACACGAGCACATAATAATAATAATAATAATGGCGGCACGGCGGTCTGGTGGTTAGTGCGCAGACCTCACAGCTAGGAGACCAGGGTTCGGTCCCCGCCCTCGGCCATCTCTGTGTGGAGTTTGCATGTTCTCCCCGTGCATGCGTGGGTTTTCTCCGGGTACTCCGGTTTCCTCCCACATTCCAAAAACATGCTAGGTTAATCTCCAAATTGTCCATAGGTATGAATGTGAGTGTGAATGGTTGTTTGTCTATATGTGCCCTGTGATTGGCTGGCGACCAGTCCAGGGTGTACCCTGCCTCTCGCCCGAAGACAGCTGGGATAGGCTCCAGCACCCCCCGCGACCCTCGTGAGGAAAAAGCGGTAGAAAATGAATGAATGAATGAATGAATAATAATAATAATGTTGTCAATAATGATGTTGTCAATAATGATAATACTACTACTATTATATTAATATTGTGGTTAATAATATTAATATAATAATGGTAGTAATATTACAAAATACTCCTGGAAAAAGGAGCACAAGCACAATAATAGTAATACAAATAATGATAATAATACTACTATTATATTAATATTGTTGTTAATAATATTAATATAATAATGGTAATATTAGTAATATTATTATAACAAAATAATAATAATATAATAACATTACTATAACTAATAATAATAATAATAATTCTAATAAAAATAACAATAATAATAATAATAATACATTGAGTTTACATCAAATAAATGATTTCAAAGTGCACATATAGCAGATTGCATGGCACTTTTACATGTAAAATATGTGTAAAAATATAGATGTAAAAATGGACCGTTATGTGTAAAATACTACATAATCCCCCCCGTCAATTTTGTTAAATTAATGCGGCCCGCGAGTCAAAAAGTTATATACTGTCTGCTAAATGGCCTTGTCTTCTCCAGGTGCGACACGTCATCGAGGACGGCATGTTGCACTTATACATTTACTCGCTGAGGCCCATCTCCAAAGGCGCAGAGATCACCATCGGTTTTGATTTCGACTACGGCAACTGGTGAGTTCCGAGACTCGTTTGCAGGTTTAACCGCCCGTTTGGCCTTGACTTGTGACGCCGTCCTGTGTGCAGCAAATACAAAGTGGACTGTGCCTGCGTGAAAGGCAACCCCGAGTGCCCTGTGCTCAAGCACAACCTGGAGCCCACAGAAAACCTGGGCTCTGGAGGCCGGCGCCGGGGCAGTCGCAAGGACAAGGACGCTGTGCGGGATGACCAGGCCCAGAACCAGAACATGGGCGTGGATGGCGAAGGGAAGGGCAAGAGTGTGGGCGACTGCAAGCAGAGGAAACTCTCTCCTCTTCGCCTCTCCATCTCAAACAACCAGGCAGGCCTTTTTTTTTTTTTTATTTCACCTCTCACACATCATACTTTCCTTTTCTACTTCCTGTAAGTCTCCGTAGGTGATGCATGTCATTTTGGTGAATGTAGTTGAATGTTTATGCACGTGATTTCCAGTTTAGTTCTACCCCCCCTTCCATCCCCGTAGCCGTTCACCTTTCTCCTCCTTATGATTTACATTTGATTTGACTCACTACTTCAGTGGGCGGGGTAAAGCTCACACACCTCGCTGCAGCTACTTGGTTCGTGCAGGTGCCCACTTAAAGCACCCCCCGACCCAATGACCCTTCCCCTGTCCTCCACTCTCAACTGTTCTCCCGCTAGTCTGTAGCCAGACTTGAATGATGTGTAGTGATAAAGCGCCGTACACCCCCTCTCCCCCCCCTCCCTTTTACAGGATCCCGACTTATTTGAGGATCTAGAAGACAAAACGTCCATTAGCAATGAAGTAGAGATGGAGTCAGAGGAGCAGATTGCAGAGAGGAGGAGGAAGATGGTAAGTGTGCCAAGCGAAAAGGGGCTGTTTAGCTTTTAGTAGCTTTGCTGCCGCCACGCAGCCGCCCAGCACACAATGGCGTTGACGAGCAACCACGACGACCAAAAACACATGGGCCCCCCCGTGTCCCTGGGTGTGGTCTGATAATTGGCTCAGGTGCACCTGTCTTGTCCTTTTTTTTTTTTTTTTTTTTTTTTAAACTACCCTCCTCTTCATCGTCCTGCAACAGCCTGCCCCTCTGCTGATACCCTCCCCCTGCTTCGCCGTCTTGTCTTTGCTTTCACAGCATCCGAAGCTTCATGCCGTCATGCATTGTTTGGGTTTGATACTCCGTAGCCTGAATGAGGCGACTTTAAAATGGCCACTTCGCTCCCGTATGTTCCTGAGAGATGCGATCAAACAAGTGCGCGCACAAACCAGCGTGGAGTCCGCTAAACGCTGAAAAATCACGCCCGCACGCACGCACGCTCTAAATTATCCCGTAGTCAGCTTCATTTCCCATGCCGGAGCCTGGGCATGAAGTGCTGACTCATCGTTAGCCAGCGCTCCCGCCAATCGAAAAATGGCTCTCCTCTCTAAAGTGAAGTGGGGGTGTCATCCTCGTCCATGCAACAGTGCCTTGCCATGTCTGACTTGCTTTGGTGTTTTGCGTCTTTCTTGCTTGGTGGATGTCTGCTTTGTGATGATGTCTCGTCACTGGACACGCTCATGACCGCCGTTTTCCCTCTTCGGACCACCTTTGACCTTTCCTCCCTCTGAGCCGCAGTCAGCAGCTTTGTCCCACCCTCCCGTCCACTCCTATTTAGCCAAGTTAACCCATGCTTGTACCATGTGACACCAATGGCTTCCGCTCCCTCTTCATCTCTGTCACACCTCCTCATGTGAACTCCCTGCAGACACGAGAGGAGAGGAAGATGGAGGCCATCCTGCAAGCTTTCGCCCGCATGGAGAAGAGGGAGAAGCGGCGGGAGCAAGCGCTAGAGAGGATCGGTAGCGTCAAGACGGAGGTCGGCGGACGCAGTGACATCAAGGAAGAGCCGCCTGCCACTCCTGAGATTGCAGATTCTCCTTCTGTTATGCAGGTCGGCGCATGAAGGATTATTTTCTTTTTATTTGAAATGTCAATTTTTGGGTTTTTTTATTTAGTGGTACTGGTTCATAGTTCTAAATGCTCTTTGCTCTCTCTTGGTTAGCCTCTTCTGGAGGTGAAAGAGGAACCAGGAGTGAAGCCAGCCAAGGTCAAAGGATCCCGCAACAGGAAAAGTTTTTCCAGGAACCGCACGCACATCGGCCAGCAGCGGCGGCGAGCTCGCACCATCAGCACTTGCTCCGACTTACCCCCGGGCAGTCCCGTGGAGCCCATTGAACCTCTGAGCAGCGAAGCCCCTGAGGGCGAGCCACCCTCTCAGCCACCCGAGCCCGAGACCGTCCCCGCCCAGGTGCCCTACACCAGCCCTCCACACAGCAGCTCGCCTGCGCCCGACCGAAACCGCAGCGGGAGCAAGAACTTTAAAACGAAAAAGGTAAGCGCACATATTTATTTATATCATGAAGTGATGCCTTGCTGAATGGCTCTTTGTCCCTGCAGCACTTTGTCAGCGAGTGGGTGGGTGAGAAACAGCTGGATCGCACCCCAGAGCCAGTGCCTGAGCGGCCCCTCCGTATCAGCAGTGACCCCGAAGTTCTCGCCACCCAACTCAACGCCCTCCCGGGGCTAGCCTGCTCTCCGCAGGTCTACAGCACGCCAAAACACTACGTCAGATTCTCTTCCCCTTTCCTGGCCAACCGCAGCCCCACGACCCCTGGAGTCCCGACTGGGAGACGACGGTCCAGAGAACTGCCAGAAACGCCGACCACCACCGGTTCCTGCAAGAAGGTCCACTTTTTAGTCCTAAATGGTTTTGTATTATAGTGGACTGGATTAGTAACGATCCTGCTTCCCTACAGCGATGGTTAAAGCAAGCTCTAGAGGAGGAGGGGTCCACCAGCCCGGCCAGAAGACCCAGTCTCTTCATGCCCACTGAAGGTCCTCTCAGCCCCTCCATCAACGGAGACTCAGATAGCCCCCTTCCTTACAACGGCTCCTGTTCACTGCCCGGTAAGTCTTTTTAAAATTTAAATGAAGTAAAAACAAAATGTGGCACCAAGTATTATTCATCTTTATTGTTCAGAGTTGCCCACGCCTTTGAAAAAGCGCCGCTTGAGTCCATTGGACGCCTGCATGTCTGAGAGCTCCACCCCTTACGACTCGCCTTGTGCCACGCCCACTCGAGGAGACCAATCCGAGACATCCGCCCCGCCCGTATTAACGGCCACACCACCACGTCCCAGGAACGAGGAGACTGGCATGGAGCATTTGGCCAGCACCCCAACGCAAACACTTACCACGCCCCAGGAGGTAATGTTGGATGCCGCCCAGACCCCGCCCTCTTTCCCACCGAGTTCGTTAAACGATGGCGTCTGCTCCTCACAGAGTGAATCTTCAACAGAAAACTCGCCCGATGTTAGCATGAAAGTATCTTTGCTTGAGGTGAGTGAGTTTTTTTTTGTTCAAGACCTCAAATAAGAATAGAAGCTGATGTTTTTTTTTTACGCCGCCATCTTTGTTTTCCTTGCAGGCTGAGCACCCGCCTTCGTTGATCCCGTCTCCTTCCATCCGGGCACCAAGCTCTGATGTTGTCCCGCCCGAAGCTAAAACCTCAGCACCCGAGTGTCCGCAGCCTCCAGCCGTTGACTCTGTGGACTTTGCAGAGGACCGGGCTGATGCGGCGTCCGTCGAGAGCAGCTGTGAGGCGGCGTCCTCTGCCGAAACGTGTGCTTCCTCCTCCTTCCCCGGCTGGATCAAGAGCCCCGAGAGAGGCCTGACGGTCCCCGCTGGTCTCAACTTCTCTCCCATCAACTCCAACCTTAGGGACCTCACCCCCTCGCACACCCTGGAGCCCCTGGTCGCCCCCTTTAGGCCGGAAGCTGCGGCGGGGTCCGTGGCGGGGGCAGCGTCTCAGCCACCCTTCAGCGAGGGGCAGGGGCCACTCTTCTACCCCTGCTCCGAAGATGCAAGCGCGGTCGGCTTCTCTCGCGCTCTCAATGGGGACGCCGCTTGCGAGGGGGTGGGTTCGGCGCAGAATCCCCCACAGAAGAAGAAGGTGGGTTGCACCTTTTGGGTGCCACGCGACGCATCACTGAGCTCCAACGTGTCCTCGCAGGTGTCCCTGTTGGAGTACAGGAAGCGACAGCGTGAAGCTCGCCGCAGCGGCTCCAAGACGGAGTGTAGCTCCCCGTTGTCCACTGTACCCCCCATGACCATGGACACGTTCCCTGTTGCCGTGGAGACCAACAGTGAGACCGCCTTACCTCCGCCACCACCACCTCCTCCTGCGGCTCTCAAGGAACCTCAGACGACGACGACGACGGAGGAGGTGGAAAGCACGGGAGAAAAGGAGGGAGGAGAGGGGCAATGGTGAGACATTCTCGAAAACGCATCGCTTTGACGTTTGTGCGCTCGCTTCACGTACGCTCCCTTTTCAGGACATCGTCCACGTCCGTGGAGCAAGCTCGGGAACGAAGCTACCACAGAGCGTTGTTACTCAACAAAGACAAAGATGCAGGTGATTAAGGAGACATCAGACACAAAGTCCTGTCAGATACGTGACCTCATCCTGACTCGTGTGTTCCTTAAAGATGGAGAAGCTGAAGGTGGAGAGGCACCCGCACCCAGAGACTGTCCATCTCCAGGACCCCAGAAGACTCCAACTCATGCTGTAAGTCATCATCATTATCATCTAAACGCACAACGGACATCTTCATCAGATGTTTCCTGTCCTCACAGCCGGGCTCTCCTGGACCTGCGCTGCCCTCCTGCTGGCCCACGAAGGAGGACGACGGCGACAGTCAGCCTCGAGCGACCAACCCCACCCTGCAGCCACCCAGCAAGCCCAAATCGGCCCCGGTCACCCCAACCAAGATGCACCCGGCCACCCTGCCTTCCTCACCGGTGCACTATCCGGGACCCGCCCTCCTCCATGCCCAGTCTCAGGGCTCGCCGTTCCGCAGCCAGAGGGCGCTGTTCTCCCAGCCTCAAAGTCAACCCACGCCACAGGCCCCGGCGCCGTCGTACCCCCCATACAACACGCAGGGCACCCCTCCGCCGCCCCCGCCTCCTCCACCGGCGCCGCCGGTGTCTTCTGCCTACTTTCCCAGTCAGACTACCCCCGCTGCGGGTCCCTTCCCTGGGTTCAAACCTGCGGTCTCAGCCCCTTATCCTTCTGGCTCTCAGCCCATGATGCAGACTCTCCCTCACAGCGTGCACTACCAGAGCTCAGTGGCCCCGCCTCCCCCGCCCCCGCCGCCCCCGCCCCCTCATCACATGACCAGCCCCACCCTGCTGCACGTCAACCTGCAGCCCCCACCCATCCAGCAGCACCAGCTCCTGCTGACCACCGCCCCCCGCGTTGCAGCAAGGCCAGCCCCCGCAGTCTCTCACCCCTCCTCCCCCGCCGCCCCCGCCGCCCCCAAACCCGTCCGGCGGCGCCCACCACTTTCAGAACTTGAGTGGGTTCCAGACGGCGTTGCTACACCCCACTGCCACTGCCAACCCCCCGGCGCCCTCGTCCTCGTACCCCACCTCCCTTCAACAAGCCGGGCTGCCTCCGCCTCCCCCTCCTCCCCCGCAACAGACTCAGCAAGGCGCGGCCCCGGCCGCAGCCTCTCAGATGCCCTCTGGCACCCGTGGAGCCCCCACCTCCTCGACGCCCTTCCACAGTCCGGGTTACCTGAGCACAGGTTGGCACTGAACTCAGCCTGAAGAGGATGTGTGGGGGCGGGGGGCGGGGGGGCGTGTACCTTTTAAAGTGTAGATATGTTTTCTATGGCCAGTGGAAAAACAGCTGATTGTTGGATAAATGGGTATTTAAAAAAGAAAAAGAAAAAAAGGACTGACATAAAAGACAAATCTTACAAGATGGACGACCCCCCCTCCCCTCCCACATGTCCTTTTTTATACAGCCTTCCTTCCTGTCACGGGTACGGGAGGGGTTCACTGTCATGTGTCTTGTTTGGGCTCCCGTTGTTCGACCCCCCCGCACTTTGTTTGTTTAATGGACATTCCAGCCTATAGCACCCCTCCCCCCGACCCCCCCACTCCTCTTCGCTTGTCTGTCGTCCCTTTTGTTTTATTTGTTGAAGCTAGCGGCGCGTTAGAGCAAACTGAAAGCTTTGTTTTGTATAGACAAGAAGAAAAAACTCTTATTTTTTTTAATTCCGCTGTCTAACAACAAATATCAGTTCACTGCTGCAGCGATGGAGAGGGGGCCCGCCTCACCACCTTGGGGGATGCCTGTGCGTGTGTGTGTGTGTGTGTGTGCGCGCGCGAATGTGGTCCTCTGAGGCTGGTCCGGCCGGCAGTTGGGACGTTAGCAGTTTTATTTTTGGATATCAGGCGTGACTTGTAGAAAGTGTAATTTAATGTATAGGTGGTTACTCCAGCTTTCACCGGGAAACGTAAATATTGGCTTCGTTTTCTTTTCTACGCTTGTACAATTCGCTCCCATGCCCCCCCCCACCCACCCATTTTTTTTGGAAATAATGGTTGTACATACGAACGCTCGTCTTGGCAAAAGCTGAATGTTTCTGTGACTGTAGCATATTTTTTTTATTTCAACCTTCTCTGGACTTTTGTCCTTTTATTTTATTTTTTTTAATTATTATTATTATTATTATTATTTGTGTGTGTGAGTGTGTTTGTGGCGAGGGGAGGAGCTCACAGACACTGCACTGGTTGGCTATTTTCATGGTTCATTATAATAAATCACTGTAATGACAGTTTTATACGACTTGTGCTGACGACTTGCTCGGCTTTCACTTTTTTTCATGACTTTTTTTTCCACTGTGGGGTGTTTGAACCGTCATCATTGCGCCGCTAAGGTGAGTCGAGGTGAACATTTTGGACCAATCAGAAAAATGTTTCTGTTTTTGTTGTTTTTAATTCAATAATAGCAAATTATTTGAATGTGATTTTAGTGTTTTATAGGGAAAATGTAGCATTCCTAGTAGTTGAGCTTTTAGGTGAAGTTCACACATTTATGCATGCACTCGGTTGACGGGGACAAAAAGAAACAAGTGTTAAAATAGTCGAAAGTTGTTTTAAAATAGATGTTTATTTAGCTTTGCTTTTTTAGGCTCTTAACCTGCATTTCGTCTGTTGGCCACAAGAGGGCGACATCACTGCCTCCACCTCATGACAGCTGTAGTCTGCAATGGATGTACAGAACTTTTCATTTAGGGCTGCTAGAAACGTCATCATAGCTCAAGGTAAGTCAAGGTCAACATTTGTTAATGTCAATCAAGCCCCAAGCATGCAAGCATTGACCGGAAGCGGACAAACATTGGTTCAAATAGTGTTTTATTAAAGAGATATATTTAGCTTTGCATTCAGGCTTTTTAACCTGCATTTTCCTTTTTGGCCACAAGAGGGCGACATTACTGCCTCCATACATATAATGTCATTTGTAGTCTGGGGATTGATTTACATATTTCATTTATGGGGCGATTAAAAATATGATCATAACTCAACTCAAGGTAGTTAAAGGTTAATAATTTGACCCAATCAAATGATTAGTTATTTCTTTATGCAATATCATATTCATTCACAAAAAAATGAAGTGGGTTTACTGAGTTGTGCGGTATGTTACAGTTGGTAGAGTGGACCCCTCCCAACCTGAAGGATCCTCCCTTATGTTAGAACTGTTTAACCCAGGGGTGGGCAAACTACGGCCCGGGGGCCACATGCGGCCCACTAAGCGTTTGAATCCGGCCCGCCAGTTGCTTTCTAACTTAACATACATGCTGGCAACATGACTTGCAAGTCGGATGTCTTATTCAGTAAAAAATAAATAAAAATAATAAAAAAAAATTTAAAAAAAATGTAAAATTCAAGTTTGTAGTTTGATGTGGTCAGATCTTTAAAGCGTTTGAATCCGGCCCGCCAGTTGCTTTCTACCTTTTAACATACATGCTGGCAACATGACTTGCAAGTCATATGCCTTATTCAGTAAAAAAATAAATAATAATAAAAATTAAAATAATTTAAAAACATGTTTTTTTTAATGTAAAATTCAAGTTTCTAGTTTGATGTGGTCTGATGTTTATACATATTTAAAACATATATCTAATAGTCTGACACTTTTTCAGATAAAATTATACAAATAAGTAAATTAATTAAATAAAAAATATATAATATATAAAATATAATAGATATAATATATACAATATAATTGATAATATAATTATAATATAATAAAAAAATATATTAATTAGTTTTTAATATTAATATATTTAATATTTTTAATATATTAATAAAAAATTAGACAAATAATTCAAGGTGGACTGTTAGAATTATAAGCGTAAAATAATGTGTGTGTTATAAAAAAAAGATATTCTGGCCCCCCGCACAGTTTTGTTAACTCAATGCGGCCCACGAGTCCAAAAGTTTGCCCACCCCTGGTTTAACCCGTCCAAAGTTGTTTTAACGAGAAGCTAATTTGGCCATTTAACTTTCATGTTTGCCTGTGGCCACAAGAGGGCGACATTCCCGCCTACATAAAACGTCAGCTAACTTCAGTGATGAATTTATTGGGCAAAAACAAAACACGAGTGAACTGTAGAGGTAGCATGCAGCACTTTGGCTGCTGTCCTTCCCATAATGCATTGCTTTAGTACTCCACAATAATCTAAACTGTATGGCACATACTATTCTTAGAGAGCAAATTCTAGTGCAAGAACATTTTCACCTCTACAATAAAACACCAAACATCGAAGTATAACAAAACCTACTCTCCACTCAGTTTGGCCCTTTTTACAAAATGAAAGTGAAAATATTTTCTTTGTCCAATTTGTGTCCCAGAGTAAAGTCTTTTTTTTTCCAAACCAGTTTATAGGTGATGTTGTGTCCCATCCACACGGACAGATGTCTCATTCAGGACACAACCTATTTTTACACTTGGAATATTCCCAGTGGACTGGCATCAGCAGCTTTGACGTCGGAAAAAGACGGCAGCATCCTCCGGTGATCACGTGATACAGGAAGTAAAACCTATATTATGGAAGATTATACATCACATTTAAATATATTTAGCATTAAAATACACTGCTTACCTTTTGCATGTGCGATACTGCTGATTTCCTGCAGTTAAATGGCATTGCTACCACTCTCTGGGGGAGAAATGGAGAGAGAGAGCGGTTAATATGGGCGGGCTGCTGCCGGTACCGCTGTTGACCACCAGAGGGCGGTATTGTGTAGGATTTGAGTGGCAGCAATCAAAACGGCTGCCATTTGGAACATCCTTTTAATGTTAGAAGTCTCCATTTTATTGATATCTCAATTTAAATTCATGTGAGAATTGATTTCTTTGGCGTTTTATTATGATAATCTTGTGTTTTAATTAATGCTAATGTATCATAATTATATATTAAATGTAAAAACTGCTGAAACTAAGTGTTTACTAATGAAGTGTCTAATGGCCATTAAAAAATCATCTTTAAATGTTTTTCTTTTCTCGTGACCTTCACTTAATTCGCTTTTTGCCTGCTTGTTGTTGTTGTTGTTGTTATTTTGACGTTTTAACAGGAAAAAACGGGTTAGCTTTCTTTGTTTTGATTTCAATTGTAGCCTGTCTGGTCTGGCGTAATTGCGCCCTCTGCCGGCCACTGCTGGTATCGATTTCTAAGTGCAGCCTCTGCTTCTTTGGTTCCTCAGATAACCCCGACTGTGATTGATGAGGGCGGGGCTGGCAAAGAGATGCGGAGACCCCCATTGAGGCCTTGGATTAACCCTCAAGATGG
Organism: Doryrhamphus excisus; assembly: GCF_030265055.1. Classification (NCBI taxonomy): domain Eukaryota; kingdom Metazoa; phylum Chordata; class Actinopteri; order Syngnathiformes; family Syngnathidae; genus Doryrhamphus; species Doryrhamphus excisus. Next base: position 21,552,251 of record NC_080472.1, on the reverse strand, counting down.
CCGCCCCGTTGCCCTCTTTCATCTCCACCTAAAGATCTAAAGATGCCTGACGTGTGCTAGCGAGTTCCCTGTGAGGGAAGGAAACCTGGAACGGGAATGGTGTCCTTACTGTCTCCCAGCAGCTCCTCGGACATGAGGTTGTCCTGGCGGTTCCCCAGCACGAAGGCCAGGAAGGAGAGGATGAGGGCGTCCATGATGCCCATGATGGCCAGGATGTAGGCCCAGCGCACCGAGCAGGCGCCCAGCGTGTATTTGTCCGTCTGCTCGCCGCACATCCGCTTCACCTCGTCGCTGTCCCAGCCGTCCGGGTAGATCATGCAGCCCAGGACCAGGCACGTGCCTCGGGAGGGAAACACGTACACGGTTAGTATTTGCTATACTTCAATATTCAATATCCATGTACGCATTTCAATCCTTAATTATTGATTAGTACGGCTACTTTCATTGCTTTATTGACCGTTAAATGTCATTTAAGTCAAATTACACTCATTCATGTTCATCTTATAGTTCATGTATTCATATTATGATGTAAACAATAGGAAATACTAATTATTGTACATGCATAGAGTACTAAACGATAGGAAATACTAATTATTGGACATGCATAGAGTACTAAACGATAGGAAATACTAATTATTGTACATGCATAGAAGACTAAACTATAAGAAATACTTATTGTACATGCATAGAAGACTAAACTATAAGAAATACTTATTGTACATGCATTGAGTACGAAATGATAAAAAATACTAATTATATTACATGTATAGAGTACTAAACTATAAGAAATACTAATTATTGTACATGCATAGAGTACTAAACGATAGCAAATACTAATTATTGCACATGCATAGAGTACTAAACTATAAGAAATACTTATTGTACATGCATTGAGTACGAAATGATAAAAAATACTAATTATATTACATGTATAGAGTACTAAACTATAAGAAATACTAATTATTGTACATGCATAGAGTACTAAACGATAGCAAATACTAATTATTGTACATGCATAGAGTACGAAATGATAAATACTAATTATCGTACATGTATAGAGTACTAAACGATAGGGAAAACTAATTATATTACATGTATAGAGTACTAAACTATAAGAAATACTAATTATTGTACATGCATAGAGTACGAAATGATAAAAAATACTAATTATTGTACATGCATAGAGTACTAAACTATAAGAAATACTAATTATTGTACATGCATGGAGTACTAAACGATAAGAAATACTAATTATTGTACATGCATGGAGTACTAAACTATAAAAAATACTAATCATGGGACATGCATAGAGTACTAAACAATAGGTAATACTAATTATTGTACATGCATAGAGTACTAAACGATAAGAAATACTAATTATTGTACATGCATAGAGTACTAAACTATAAGAAATACTAATTATTGTACATGCATAGAGTACTAAACGATAGGAAATACTAATTATTGTACATGCATAGAGTACTAAACTATAAGAAATACTAATTATTGTACATGCATAGAGTACTAAATGATTGGAAATAAGAATTATTGTACATGTATGGAGTACTAAATGATAGGAAATACTAATTATTGTACATGTATGGAGTACTAAATGATAGGAAATACTAATTATTGTACATGCATAGAGTACTAAACAATAGGAAATACTAATTATTGTACATGCATAGAGTACTAAACGATGGGAAATACTAATTATTGGACATGCATAGAGTACTAAACGATGGGAAATACTAATTATTGTACATGCATAGAGTACTAAACTATAAGAAATACTAATTATTGTACATGCATAGAGTACTAAACGATGGGAAATACTAATTATTGTACATGCATAGAGTACTAAACGATAGGAAATACTAATTATTGTACATGCATAGAGTACTAAACTATAAGAAATACTAATTATTGGACATGCATAGAGTACTAAACGATAAGAAATACTAATTATTGTACATGCATAGAGTACTTAACGATAGGAAATACTAATTATCGTACATGCATAGAGTACTAAACGATGGGAAATACTAATTATTGTACATGCATAGAGTACTAAACGATAGGAAATACTAATTATTGTACATGCATAGAGTACTACCCCCCCCCCCCCCCCCCCCCCAATGATTGAAGACTTCATCTTGCTCGCCTGTGACGGCTGCTGATGCCGAAGGAAGAGGAGAGGAGGCGGTTGCCATGGCGATGGCAGCAGATAGCCGCTTATGTATGCCACTACATCCTTACGAAGACTGCAAGACGTAACAATCTTTGACCAGCAGTAGATACTGAATAACAGCAGGGTGTTCCTGTCATATAGAGGATCTTTGACTATCACAGCAGCCATAATGAGCATCTTAGACCAGGAGAGTGCTCCTGTCATATAGACAATCTTTGACTTGGAGCAGCTCCTCACAAACGGCAGCTGTATAGAGGATCTTTGAGTAGCTTTTTTGCTTAAAAACAGCAGGGCGATCCTGTCTTATAGAGGATCTTTGACTATCACGGCAGCCATAGTGAGCATCTAAGACAAGGAAAGTGCTCCTGTCACATAGACAATCTTTGACTCGGAACAGCTCCTCACAAACAGCAGCTGTATAGAGGATCTTTGAGTAGTTTATTTGCTTAAAAAGAGCAGGGCGTTCCTGTCATATAGAGGATCTTTGACTATCACGGCAGCCATAGTGAGCATCTAAGACAAGGAAAGTGCTCCTGTCACATAGACAATCTTTGACTCGGAACAGCTTCTCACAAACAGCAGCTGTATAGAGGATCTTTGAGTAGTTTATTTGCTTAAAAAGAGCAGGGCGCTCCTGTCATATAGAGGATCTTTGACTATCACAGCAGCCATAGTGAGCATCTTAGACCAGGAGAGTGCTCCTGTCATATAGACAATCTTTGACTTGGAGCAGCTCCTCACAAACAGCAGCTGTATAGAGGATCTTTGAGTAGCTTTTTTGCTTAAAAACAGCAGGGTGATCCTGTCATATAGAGGATCTTTGACTATCACAGCAGCCATAGTGAGCGTCTTTGACCAGGAGAGTGCTCCTGTCATATAGACAATCTTTGACTCGGAACAGCTTCTCACAAACAGCAGCTGTATAGAGGATCTTTGAGTAGCTTTTTTGCTTAAAAACAGCAGGGTGATCCCGTCATATAGAGGATCTTTGACTATCACAGCAGCCATAGTGAGCATCTTTGACCAGGAGAGTGCTCCTGTATATAGACAATCTTTGACTCGGCGCAGCTTCTCACAAACAGCAGCTGTATAGAGGATCTTTGAGTAGCTTTTTTGCTTAAAAACAGCAGGGCGATCCTGTCATATAGAGGATCTTTGACTATCACAGCAGCCATAGTGAGCATCTTAGACCAGGAGAGTGCTCCTGTGATATAGACAATCTCTGACTCGGAGCAGGTCCTCACAAACAGCAGCTGTATAGAGGATCTTTGAGTAGCTTTTTTGCTTAAAAACAGCAGGGTCATCCTGTCATATAGAGGATCTTTGACTATCACAGCAGCCATAGTGAGCATCTTAGACCAGGAGAGTGCTCCTGTTATATAGACAATCTTTGACTTGGAGCAGCTTCTCACAAACAGCAGCTGTATAGAGGATCTTTGAGTAGTTTATTTGCTTATAAACAGCAGGGTGATCCTGTCATATAGAGGATCTTTGACTATCACAGCGAGCATCTTTGACCAGGAGAGTGCTCCTGTCACATAGACAATCTTTGACTCGGAACAGCTTCTCACAAAGAGCAGCTGTATAGAGGATCTTTGAGTAGTTTATTTGCTTAAAAAGAGCAGGGCGCTCCTGTCATATAGAGGATCTTTGACAAGCGTGTCTGTGCCAATTCTTTGCAGGGTTGTTTCCTCCCACGGCCATTTTCTTTCTTATGTCACGGTAGATCAAATGAGCATCTCTGGCGGATGGCGTCCGGTGGTTATGGGACCGCACTCGGCACCAGTACCGACCTTCGTGGGGGCCCCAGGATGGTCCCGTGTCTAGATGGACAGCCAATGGGATCCTCCTCTTTTTGGCTCCACCACTTGACCCTTTTAGTTCCCCGGAGCCTCAGGATGTTTGGAGAAGTTAGAAATGGCGGTCTTCCTGCGTCCAAGCTCGGCAGCGACGGCGTCGCCCGAGGCAGCTCAACCATCCCGGTTTGGTCAAAGAGAGAAAGCTTTTTGCCTTTGCCATCAGAAGATGATGACGGTGTGAATGCCTGACACTAAATCACATTCAAGGCTGCAATCTTAAACGGCCTATTTCACTTGAATGCATCTTTTGCAATCAATGCTTTACATTTCTTCTTTTTGCGTTTTGAAGCTCTACTTAGAACCTCCTGGGGCAACCAAAGTTGCACCCACGCAGCACGTGAACCTTCCTGGTAATCTGTGGGTGAAGACTTGCCTTACCTGCAGCCAGCTGCATCCACCCGCAGATCTTGTAGACGGTGCCGGTGCCGCAGAAGAAGAAGAGGACGAAGCATCCGATGCAGCCGAGCACCAGCGCCATGGACATGCCGATGAAGAAGGAGGCGGCCTTGAACGCACCGGAAGGGATGCTGGCGAACTCTGTGAAGCTGCCCCGGCACGTCAGGTCCCGGGACAGGCCGCTGCCGATGCAGTAGTGGAAGAGGCCGAAGTAGCCCGCCTGCGGGGTGTCTGCGCCGTCCCCGATCCAGTAGGGCTGGATGAAGCACACCACGTTGACGATGGCGAAGAGGATGGTGAAGATGGCCCACAGGACGCCGATGGCGCGGGAGTTACGCACGTAGTTGGTCTGGTAAATCTTGGCTGCCTCCGAGGCGGGGAGCATGGCGGTGCCGGGGATCGGAGCCCCCGGGACCATCCTCCGGGCTCGACGGATGGGGGGGAAAAAGCTCGAATGTGCCGCTTCTATTTGACACTCTCTACTCCTTTCAGTCCAAATCCCAGCACCGCGTCCCTGTCGCCTCCACGGAAGCGTCACGATGCTTTCCTCTCATGCCTGTGCAAAAAAGCGACGCGAATCCGGACAGGATCCACCGTGAAATATTTCCCCGAGCAGAGTCCAGAGATGTGTGCTCGACGCTTGCACCGCACGCAGCCGTGGATAATTCAGGGCTAACCCACATCCCTTAATCCCTGTCTGACGTAGCCTACACTGCGCGCGGGTGCTTGTGTGTCTGCGTGTGCGTGGCTTGATCAAGCACGCAATTGCATCTGCAGTGCAAAAGTCAACGTGTATTTGATTTATATATTATTATATTTTACACGACTTAATACACACAACGAATATAATGATTAAAAAAATATTTATGTATTTATTAATTTATTTAACCAAACAGCACCGTTGCTTTTCCAAGAATACTAAATCGCCATAAAAACACCATTACCCGTGAGTCTTTGAGAACAATGCTTCACTGTGATTGGCCGGTTTCACCACGTGGTTTGTGAGGTCATGAAGAACCGCGAAACTCTTTTGCCAACTCTGACTGTTAAGCTAGCTGAGTCATTGCTCACATTTTGTCGATTATCTAAATGTTGTTACCAGTGTTAAATTAGCGACATGTCACCGCGTCTTTGTTGTCGAACGGACTAATAATTAACTAACTCACTAACTAATAGTTAATAATTCCCAGTTTTGTTCGCTTTTGTGCTCAACTTCCGGTGAAGTTAAAGCACTCGAAGAGCTGACGGCTAGCTAATAAAGCAAGCTAGCATGTTCGAGGTGTCTTTCTAAGTGTTTCTAAACTAGCTTAAAAGGGGGGACACCTTCATGGCGTCGTTGCTGCAACAGCCGGGCTACGAGGAGGACAGGCTGCGGAGGGTGGCCGAGCAGATACCCGGCAGAGAGCTTCAGGCCGGGATGTTGCTGTCGCTTTTGGGGGAGGTCAGACGTCACTTTGTTTTGACTTGACACAATGTTCTATCAATGGAGTTGAGTGTATTGCCACTGCATTTTCAGCCATTTTGTATGTATTCCTGTACAACTGTATAGTATTATTGTATTATAATGTGTTTCAACAGCCACAGCACTACAGCTTCCCTTCAATCTTCATCTACGGTCATCGAGCCTCTGGGAAGAGTCATGTTGTCAACATCCTACTTAGGGAGCTGGAGGTAAAAT